>NC_051222.1:3691661-3764161 GCF_015220715.1 Pygocentrus nattereri | reverse complement strand
GCACAGTGGTCTTTAAACTTAGCATGAAAATAACATTTCATAACTGTTTGGACGTGGTCTGTACCTCCTGTGTGCTGGTTCAGTTCTCCTCTGTCCTTCTACACTAAACTGGACATCTCTGTAGTGTTTTTCCTGCCAGAGCTGCTGTTTTAAGGTTGGTGAATCTTTTAAATTTAACCGCGTGTCGTTCGTATTGGTGTTTGAACTGATACGGTTATAATTTATTTTTACTCTGTAAAGTTAAAAATGAAAGTAGTGAAGTAAAAGTATCTCATTAAAAATGAACTCAAGTAACAGTAAAAGTACTGTGATTTAATTCTACTCAGAGAAGTTCAGTTACAGGGAAAACTCTACTCAATTACAGCAACAAGAGTAAATGTAATTCATTACTTACACCTCTGGAATTTTCCATCCATACCTAAACAGAAACATATATAAAGTTTAGTACATGAATAAATCCAGTATCATAGACGCTTGTGTGACAAATGCAGTGTAGCTGATGTTAATCCATGAAAACTCTGCTGGCCCAGTCTTGTTAAGGTTTGATTTTAGAGACACTCTAATGTGACTGAATGTGCTCCAACTGGTTTTCTCTTTCTGAGGAAAAGCAAGTTCCAGCTAGTTTATGATTCAGTCTGAACTCCAGTAGAGGAGCTGAGTGTGTGATATAATAAACTGATGGACTGTGAGAACCTACAGATGGTATTATCATATATGAGCTGATGAGTGTCTCTGCTGTAGGACTGGAGATCCTGATAAAGACGGAGCTGAACTTTTCTAACTGAAGACTCTGAAAGACTCTGAACTCCAACCTCAGAAACAGGTAACTGTATTATTTCTGCTTTTACTGCTTGTGAATTTGACCCTCAGAGTGAAACAGACTCTCAGTGTGACCTGGCGTTAGAGAAGAAAAGTTGTTCAAATGTTTGTTAGGAATATGAACAGGTTTACTTGAGTGATTTAAAATGGTGCTTTGTGTCAAGCTACGCATGAAAATAGCCATTTCTTCATCACTTCAGTGTGTAACTCATGACTCTGTGTCTTCAAGCTAATGACCAAAACAATGCTGAGCACCTTAAAGTCCCACTCAGAGATCACTGCAGCTGCTTCAGGCTGCTTATCATTAGATCTAAAGTAGACTTTCAGATAACAGAGAACACAGATAGCAGTGAAGCCCACAACTAACTGAGGCAGTGTCTCTCTCTCTCTCTCTCTGTCTCTCTCTCTCTCTCTCTCTCTCTCTCTCTCTCTGTGTGTCTCTGTTTCTCTGTCTGTCTCTCTCTGTCTCTTACTGTGTCTCTCTCTGTCTCTTTCTGTGTCTCTTTCTCTCTCTCTCTCTCTCTCTCTCTCTCTCTCTCTCTCTCTCTCTCTCTCTGTGTCTCTGTTTCTCTGTCTGTCACTCTCTGTCTCTTTCTGTGTCTCTCTCTGTCTCTTTCTGTGTCTCTCTCTTTCTCTCTCTCTCTCGGTGTCTCTGTTTCTCTCTGTCTCTGTTTCTCTGTCTGTCTCTCTCTGTCTCTTTCTGTGTCTCTCTCTCTCTCTGTCTGTCTCTCTCTGTGTGTCTCTGTTTCTCTCTCTGTCTCTCTCTGTCTCTGTCTGTCTTTCTCTCTCTCTGTCTCTCTCTCTGTGTCTCTGTTTCTCTCTGTCTGTCTCTCTCTCTGTGTCTCTGTTTCTCTCTCTCTCTGTCTCTCTCGCTGTCTCTCCTTCTCTCTGTGTCTCTGTTTCTCTGTCTGTCTGTCTCTCTCTGTGTCTCTTTCTCTCTCTCTCTCTCTGTCTGTCTCTCTCCCTCTGTGTGTGTCTCTCTCTCTGTGTGTCTTTCTCTTTCTCTCTGTCTCTCCCTGTCTCTCTGTCTCTCTGTGTGTGTGTCTCTCTCTCTGTCTCTCTCTGTGTGTCTCTCTCTCTCTCTCTCTGTGTCTCTCTCTCTCTGTGTCTCTCTCCCTCTCTGTCTCTCTCTCTCTCTCTCTCTCTCTCTCTCTGTGTCTCTCCCTGTCTCTCTCTCTCTGTGTCTCTCCCTGTCTCTCTGTCTCTCTCTCTCTGTGTCTCTCCCTGTCTCTCTCTCTACACCTAATAGTTACACCTTAGGTAAACTATGACCCTGTGAGGTCTGTATCATTTTATTCACACACACACACACACATTTCTAAGCCGCCTCTCCCTCAGGGTCGTGGGGTCATTTTAATCAACTAAAGTGATTTTATTGTTTCTGTCATGTCCTGCTTGTGTGCATCATCACTGGAATTTATTTGGCACAGACACACACACACACACACACACACACACACACACACACACACTTCCTAGAGCCTGTTTTTCCAGCTGTTTGTATTAACTGCTTTTGCAGAAACCTCACTCCTCCTCCAATGCAGAAACCCCTAGTGGTAGAAAAGTGGAGTCAAAAGTAAACCTATTAGTAAAGCTGCGCTTTGCTATATCTGCTACTAAATTATCTAGCGCATCATATCTGCTGCACAGTGGTCTTTAAACTTAGCATGAAAATAACATTTCATAACATGTAAAAATAAATAAAAATAAATAGAAAAAATAATAAGCAGAAACTAGAAACCGCTAAGAATTCTGGGTACATTCTCTTTAGCAGTCATACATGTCAGTAAATCACTGTTTAACCAAAATTGCAGTTTAAAATGGAAATATATTTTAATATGCTATTTTAATAACAGCTCTTGGGTGTAAACTGGACCATGAGATCTTAATTTCGTTCCACCTCATGTACCATGTGATGCGAATGACAATAAAATCTCCTTGAATCCTTGAATCCTTGAATATAGATATAAAACCTCTACCAATATTTTTTCTTTAGCTGTGGTACAGTAATTGTGTAGTATTTAATAGGTAAATATCGAGTACATTCCATTTTCTAGTATGTTGCATGTCCGTAGTGTGTGGAAGGTATGTACTGCAGTATTTACCCAGAATTTAATGGCAAGTAAATATGGAGTGTTTACAAGTAATGCTTGGTGCAAACTTAGCAAATCTATAAGTTATCTTATCTTATAATAGATTTATAATCTTATAAATCTATAAGCAAATATATAAGTGTGCACTAAGTAATGTCAGAAAGACCAGCTACATTTCCCCATTCAATTCTCAGAAGCTTCACTGTAGTGAGAAGTTACACTGTAGTGAGGAATCTAAACCTTCCTGATACCAGGGGACTCAGTTGGTGTGTTCCAATCGGAAGGCAGCTGTCTAAGTAGGCAGTGTTCTAATGCAGCATTTGCGCTCCCGATACGAATGCTGTCCCATTTGGAGATGAGGAAGAGGAGCGGCTGTCTGAGGGGCCGAGGTAGAGGAGCGGGTGTCTGAGGGGCCGAGGAAGAGGAGCGGTCACAGGGAGAAAACTGCGCTGAGTGACCGAAAGCAGCTGGACTTGCCAAGTGGATTTTGGGGGTAAACACAGTGGGAGCAGCGCTACAGACTGACGTTCTCCCTGGATGATGAAAATGCTTTAACAGGTGTAGAAGCTCAGAAATGAAAGGTTTTTTTAATAAACACTGCAGATGCTTATTTTAGCTGCTCCGCTTGACTTGTACTGCTTTACTTACCACAGTGGTGAATGTTGAAGGCTAAACTTCAGACTAGGAGCTCATAAATCAGATGAGAATGTATAAAATATGCATATTAGCTGCTTAACAGACTGCATGGGATTCCTTTTTCCCCTTTTTCTCAGTGCATTTTGTATAAAATTACACGCAACATTACTGTTTATCCTGTGTGCCAGAAATAAAGCAGGTTTATTAAGGTGGATGAGGACGGAATTAATTGATTTATAAACAGGATGATCTGTATCTGCTGCTGAGTCAAGTAACTTATATAACACTAGATATGACTCCTTAAATCAGCCTCTTACAAATACAAATACAAAATCTCCACAGCAGTTTCGATGCAGGAAAACGGCTGCTGTGGATTCAGAGCCGTCCTTTCACACTGAGATGATCCACCTTTAGTCTAAGGGGAGTGTAAAGTAAGGAGCGGCTGTGAGTAAACAGATAAAACATGAACAGTGCAGTGAACGTTATGATATATGATGGCTCTGAAGCGCTGTCCCGAATGCGATGTCCACTAAGGTTCCTTTTCGGTTAAAAGGCAATAAGAGAGCCGCCTTTAAAGGTAGTGACTAGTGAAGCAGCTGCCTTCAGAATGGAACACACTAATTCTGTTGTCTGGACAAGTGAAGTTTATTCGTTGTACGCACAAGTAACAGACACCCAGCCAGCCCGTAAGACATTGGACTGACACAGTTATATAGCTGGACTGATACCAACATTAGACCCAGCTCATACAGGACAAGTACCAGCTGTGACAAACATGACCATGTAGGGGTAAACACAAAATAGGCAGCCTAACATACAACTTCAGCACATTCACACAGATACACAATGTATAACACAGATAAAAGCTCACAACAATAAATTCCTTCATTCCCCCTTTAGAACATACTGTAAAATGTAAGTTCTCCCAAGCTTAAACAATCTATCCTTTCCTCTTCCAGAGAAAACATGGCTAGTATTTCCTTCTTTCTTCACGTCCTAAACACTTTCCCTTCAGTCGTCATACAGGCAGATTGGGAAGATTAAGTAATTCCATGATTATAAGGAACATTAAGCAGAGTAATTTGAGGTAAAGGTAAAAAAAAAAGTTGCCAAAAATCTTATCCAAAGATCCCTCCGGAGCAGGATTTGAAATGCTGACGAATTGCTGACTAAGTCATTTTTAAACACTCTTTCCATCATTCATATCACGTCAGGTTACTGTCGTACTGTAAGATCAACATCCCTACCTGGTCAATAACATAATGCTTGTATAGCTGCTCTAGTATCTGAAATGGCCCTAACCCTAACCCTAACCACACACTTGCCCAACCCTTGCTTATTACAGCATTGGTGAAAGACAACCCACCCTCTTTCTATACTTTCTGACCATGTAATCTGTCAATAATCAGCATAAAACAAAAGCGAAGGCGTCCACGTCTGCCTTTCATGAGCTACGTTAGCCGAGATGGCTAGTGACAATAGCTAAAGGAGTGTCATTTTAGAGACCAGAGGTACCATGTGCTGAACATGATAAACACAAATATGACACTTTACTTGGTAAAACAGATTGAACTGGCATGTTTTAAATATTTTAGGTCTGCTGCTTTTAGTTTTACAGTTAGCTCACCTGAACGTATATGAAGATGCATGTTTTAATTAGAGATAGCTGCGCTGTGCTCAAATATGACTGCTGTCTGCTACTGACTGTTCTTTACGTACATTTGTCAGGCAGATTCACCACAGCATACAGCACAGCCAGCGCCCCCTGCTGGCTGAGATGACATGCAACAGACTACATTAAACGTACAACTGGGTAGATGGACAATCTAATGAAAATGATACTCCTGTCTTTTTTTTAAATAAATATATACCACACATGCACCATGTAAGTGCTGCATATTTACCATTAAAATGTGAGTAAGTACTGCTATACATGTGTGGTGATTTTGTTTAAATTACTATGTAACTTAAAGTATGTACCAGAAAGTATGTACCAGAAAAATACTTGTATACTATATATTTACTTATTAAATATTGTTTGTTTACCATACCATAAAATAAAATGCTACCAAATTTTAGTCCCTTGAAATTAGCATCAGCCATAAAGATGATCTGTTAAGATCTAAACATGACAAACCTGTATGTACTAATGAGTAAACACATATTTGGGAGATAGTTTAGTTAGACTTCAGATACTTATGATATAAATGTGTGAATAAAATGTGCTCCAGCTGGTTTTATTTTTAAATAAAAAAGAAAGTTGTAAATAGATTATCATTATAAACATTAGAGATCCTAAGTGTAATATATTGAACTAAACTTACTTTTTTGACTCAGTCATGTTTTAACGCATTAAAGAAATGCAACATGATTGAGAAGTCAAGCACCATTTGCTCAAAAGTTGGTTGTTTCTATTAATAAAGAGTTTGTGGAAGTTCTTCAGTCTACAGGCTTGTTATTCAGCGTCAGTCTGAAGAGCCTGAGCAGCACATTATTTAGTGTTTTCTTTTAATAAAAATAAATATATATATATATATTAATATAGAACCATTCTCAATCTCCATGACAAATTCATGAAAAATAATATGTTCACAGTGTCTATTTAACAGAGGCAGAGCCGGCAGGGGAATGGTTGCCCCAGTTCCTACTCCTGAGATGTCCTATGGACATTGCTAAAAGTTAAAAAATCATAGTAATAAAATAGATATTTCTGACAGATTTCTGGTATTAATACAGCTACAGTAATGTAAATGATATTATACGTTTTATTGTATTGCTTTTGGATTTAAGGTACAGTAGAAATCAAATGGCTGTGTTATGAGGAAACCATGCTCTCATGCCATAATTCACATAAATTAAGCACAAATAAACAAGGAGCTCTCTCAGTGCTGGTTTCACTTACTCACTTTTTGTCAACCACAAACTTCAGCTTCAGCCTCCAATCAGCCTCCAAAATATCAGTGGTGTTCTTTCTCCGTGGTGTGCTTAGTTAAAAAGTCCACTTGGTCAGGGAGCTTACAGTACATCGCACATCTTCATGTATGGTTCTAAAAGGATGTGTAGCTGTCAAAAGGCTGTACTGAGAAAAGGAAATAGATGTAAAAGAATAAGAAATAAACAGAATCATGCAAAGAAGCTGCTGATGTTCTCAGACTAATGGACTGACCCACCCGGAGTTCAGAACTCAACATCACTGAATGAATTTGAAACTACTTGGATCAAGAGAAGCAGAAAACGCAAACTGCTTCTAAGACTGAACTTTGATGATGTGGAAAAATCCTGAAAGGATGTCTCCTGGAAAGAACAGAAGCTGTAATAAAGTTAAAGGGTGAAGCAGTTTGACGTGTATTTGAGGCTTCTGTGTGATTTTCTGTTAAATGTGTGATTTCTGCTTTTTTCTGATGCTGAACAATTAGTAACTTTTTCTTATTGAATGGTGGTCTCTGACATTTGAACAGTACCATTCATGCCATTTTGAGATTTCTTTGTATCAACTACATGAAAATTAACATATAAAAAGTGTGTTAAAGTGGCATAAATGGATAGCTGAAATTCTATTCAATCTGTGTTTTAGGGATGAAGTTCCTCTTTGTGATGCTTCTGCTTTTCTCTGCCTTTTTGGAGTCTGAGTCAGGTATGTGCACTACTGCGTAAAAGGCTTTATGTATGTTTGTGTGTTCACATGCATGTGTGTGAAAGAGGTTCTAGAGTCTCTATTATTCCACCCATAGCATATTTAGAATGGATTCTCTTCAATTTAAGTTAATAAACATTTTATCTATGGTTGCATGCATGTAAAATACAGGTAATGGAGACCAGGATTCATTTGCATATCTTCAGTTTTATAAATAATGAGATGGGAAAAATACAATTAATTTTTATCCTTTCCTGTAGCCTACAAACAAACAAACTGATATGTGGATGTCTGTTCTAGATTATTAATGCACTACAAAAGAATCACATTATTAAGTTAAAATCATGATGTTCAGACCCATAGACCCACATTCAAGGCCTTCATCAGATGCTTTTACTATGCTGAAACGGTTTAGTGCTCATCAAATAATGTGGGAATAACGAGGAAGCAATATAAATGTTTTGTATATGTAATATATTTACATACATGTTATGTAAATGTTTTTTTATCGCCTTATTATATTATTATACGTCATGTTTGCTCTTCATTGCAGAGAACTTTAAAGTAGTTGGTCCAGCTGCTCCTCTTGTTGCTGAAGCTGGTGAAGACCTCGTTCTGCCTTGTTCTGTCAAACCGAGCATCAGTGTTGTGGGTATGAGAGTAGAGTGGTTTAGACTGCATCAGACAGACAGTGTAGTGCATGTCTATGATGGTTATGAAGACAGTAATGAATACCAGATGGAGTCTTACAGAGGAAGAACGGCTTTATTTAAAGAAGAGCTACAAAAAGGAAACACCTCACTAAAACTCTCAGCTTTGCGACTTTCTGATGAAGGAGCTTACAAGTGTTACATTGAATCCATATCCTGGAGTGATGATGTGACTGTTTATGTTGAAGTTAAAGGTAAGAACATATTTTCAGTGTGACATCATTATGAATTGTTAATTCGTAATAAAAGTATTAATTCATCTGTATATGAACTTTAAGCCAACAAGTGATGCCAGCACAGACTGTACCTTAATGACTTAAAGGAATGGTTTGGGAAAAAGGTTACACAGTTTTCCTCACACTGATACTCCCTAAAGCCCAGGCTTATATACTGTAGCCTAATTGTCTTCTGATAGAACACAGGTGTAAACAGTCAGAACTCAGGAGGCCTGAGAGCGCTGATAGGAGTGCAAGCTGGAGTCCAAAGTCACATGATCTCCCAGTGTACACTGGGAGTTGGAGTCTGTGTCCTTCACAAAAGGAGCCGAATGTGTGACACTACGCTTTATTCCTGACTGTGCAAAGTATAGTCCAAGTGACCAATGCCAAGCTCCATCACATTTTCTCAGCCTTTCTTTCCTCTAATCAGTACTTAGCAACTGTTACTATCCACTATTGCCTCAGACCTTCTGTTCTTCTTAAGTGTTTGAGTTGAAGCTCCAGCTGTGGTTAAGAGATGTACCTGTGGGACCTGTAAAAGTGAGATCCACCCTCTCTCACTTACTGCTGGTGGCACTACTCTGCTGCACTCTTTGGTTTCCCTAAATGGCTTCTCTTTCATTTGAAAGGACAGAAAAGAAAATTCCAGTAAAGTTATAGATGGAGGGGGTCTGTGTGTTTGTTAATAAGTGGTTTGAGAGACTGTGTGAAATCCACATTTAGAGCTTGTATGTGCAAGTTTTAGACCCTTTCATCTTCCTCAAGATTTTAGGAGCATTTTATTGTGTATTGTTTACCTTCTGCCAGATGGAAGTGCTACATTTCATGATAGCTGACTGTCCATCTAAGCAACTACAATGCTGCCTGGAAGCCCCAAGCTTTATTGTGGGTGATTTTAATCATTGTAATCTGTCTGGCTCTTCGTGAATATTATCAATACGTTGATGATTGTACTTGTGGCAGTAAAGTTTTAGATAAGTGTTAGGGGGATATTAAGGAAGCCTATAAGGCAAAAGTTAGCCCACCCTTGTCTAATTTGGATTACAATACGATTTGTCTTTTTCTGTCCTATAAGCCCATTCTTAAATGCTACACAGGCTACATACATTTCTGTCATGGCAATGTGGTTATTTCTGTAATCCCAGTCATGATGACCCAACACTGCACATTTTTGTGTTTTGTTTCATCGAACACACTTAATTCAACTCATTAAGTTAATACTGTACACCTCGTTGTACAGTAGGGAAAATAAAATGTACAAAGGGTCATCAGTACAATCCTCTGCTGTGTTGTGTTGTTTTAACTCATCTCAGCTGATTTTGACTCAGTTATGTCTTTTTTGTGCCAAATATTGTGCCTGTGCTAAGCAGACACAGGCTTCTATATTGGGGGTGTTTCAGCATTTTGTTTATATCAGGGGTAGCCCTAAAGGACAAGACCGGGATGCAGGATTTTTAACTCAAAAAAAGCCGATTCCACTTGTTTAATAGTTGGTTTGCTGATCAAGCTGATCAAGGGACCTCCTGCGTTGTTGGAATGAAAACCTGTCACACTGGCCCTTTGTGGATAAGATCAGACACCCCAGGTTTATGTGAATGCAGATTTCAGGTTGATGTACATTTTCTTGCTGTTGCTTTTGTATGACTAGAGGTTGTATGTATTGGAGGGTGATGTCTGCTCTGCTGTGAGGAACAGGAAATAGCCTTATGTTATAATATTTGTTATGTTATAATATTTAATATTTTAATAATTGTTGGACATTGCTTCTTTAGTTTAGAGCTGGAGCAACAAGGCTAATATTGTTAACAAACAGTAGAATAAATATTAGTAGTCAACCATTACCACACTAACACACACACACACACACACACACACACATCTTCTAAGCCGCTTAGCCTTCAGGTAGCGGGGGTGCTGGAGCCTATCCCAGCTGTCATCAGGCGGAAGGCAGGATATACCCTGGACAGGTCGCCAGTCCATCGCAGGGCAGACAGACAGACATTCACTCACACCTAGGGGCAATTTAGCATGTCCAGTTGGCCTGATTGCAGGTCTTTGGACTGTGGGAGGAAACCGGAGGAAACCCATGGAGACATGGGGAGAACATGCAAACTCAATAATTCCCAGATCTTTTCTACTGATACATCCCTAGCACTTTTCTCAACCCACTCAAACCACACATAGTTCTTCATTAAGGTTGTGCAGACAGATTTGTGTGGTTTATGATAACATGGCGAATTCAACAGGTAGCCACAAGTGAAGTTTTGGGATGTGGTTTCAGTGTCTACTGAATTCAATTGTTTTTAGTAACATGTGACTTGTAGCTCTAGTGCTAAAGTAAAAAAAGTAACACTAAGACACCAAACAGGACTTGGGTGATAGGCTGCATCTGTGAGAAAATAATAAGTGGGAAACTGTGTAAATGTGATTTTTCACCAAACCATTCATTTAAGTGTAAAATGAAATTACTTCTATGTTACAAACATGTAATGTGAGACAATGTCAGAGTTGTAAAAGTATTGGTATGGTGTCAAAATCTCAAAAAGTAAAAAGAAGTAGCTGATCACGTTCTACATGTCAGACTAGTGAATCTGCCATGTCTGAACCACTTTTAACAAACTCTGCATGTGTTGTTTTGATTAATGTGAGATACTGGAAGAAGAATTAGCATAGATGCAAGCAGTTCCGGGAAAATACTCAAATAAAAAAAACTAAATTAGCAGGAAATCAAAAACAAAAATCTCTTTGCCATTGAAAATACATCAAATTCTTTAAAGTTTAAATGAAAATGAATATAAAGCATGTTTTTTTCTCTTGTAGAAGTACAAATCTAAAATGTGTAGTAACAAATTAGTTAAGTATTCTCTTAATGTTACTACTAAGTAACCAGACTCAAAGTAAACTTAATTTTTGTTGCAGGTAGTCAGTGCTTAATTATGAAATTATCCTTAAAATATTACAAGTACATCTTGACATTTGATGTTCTACAAGTTGTAATATTTGATCTGTTTTGTGTTTCAGGAAAAGGTTTTCATGCTTGGAAGATTGCCATCATCTGCATTTCAGTTTTTGCCATTACATTAATTGCCTTTACAGGTTACATCTTGAAAGGTAATTTTTTGAATTACTTTTAATTTAATTTTTAAAATGAAGTTGTTCATATGTTTATTATGTGCATGTAAATGAAAGATAATGATGGGCCAATAATTAGCAGTAAACATGTGTTCATATTTTCATGGCTCCTTGGTTCCTCTGTAAAGAGTGTTCAAGTTCAAATGGTCTTGAACTTAGCTGATATACTGAAAATAGCATTCACTAAGACACCGAAAAGGTGCGTTTATTATTCAAATTGAAACATTATTCAAATGTGTTTGCAAATGAAAAAATGTGTTACATCAACACATTTCTTGTCAAAACAAGCAAACTAGAAAAAAGCTATTGTGTTGATATAACAACAATATATTGTGTTTCTGAGAATTTCAAAATTTCAAAAATGTGTAGCCTGCTTTCTAATTAATGCCTAAAGTATTTGCATTAAAGTTTGCTATGCCTCCACCTTGGCCACTTAGTTAGGGGGCTGTGTACATAATTGTAGCCTGTGGATGTTGCTTTATTTAGAGGACAGTATTCTTCAGGTTTTTAACCATGTTTCTGTGAGGCATAGAGCATCAAAATCATGGTGAGTAATAAGTTCATAAACAGCAGTATTTTTAGATGAAATGGACCTTATATTTAACAATCCTAGTTTTAGACCAAATGTGCTGCCATTGTGAATTGGTTGGACTGACATTGATTAGATTGGTAGAAGAAACTCTTCAAGGTTTTCTTATGTGGCATCTCAAGGCAGCTGGCAGATGGACGTTTTAGCGTGTCTGTCTGCTGCATGGCCTTGGCCCTGGTCAGTGACTGATTTCTCTGTACTACTGCAATGTTATGCATTTTAAGAACATGACTGCTTTCCTGGCATTCCCGATACTAGTGTGTTGTGAAGCACACATTACTGGACAGTGTTTACACTATATTCTAAGTGTGTTAGGATGATCTACAAATATTACAACATCATTATTTGAAAAATTCCCATCCCAGACATTGAACACATATCGCTTTTCACCAGCAATCAGACTCTTGATTGTAGTTTGAGTTAAACTGCATATTATGTAGCCACTGAAAACCAAGTGGTCCATAACAGAAAGATGTTCAGGTTCAGTGTAGCATGCTTACATTAAATAAAGTTCATTAACAAGTCTAAGAGATGTAGAAGGTGTGTGAGAGCATTGAACACACATATGTCCAGAGAAGAGGGGCTCTGGGACCAGGCCTGAGAACATGCACTGCAGTCATGCTGCTGAAAGATATCTAAGACCATCTTTGGTACTGTAACAAAGGAGACAGATAGAATAAAGATAGTTTGTTAAAGAAATCATACCTGATACTTTGGCAGGGATTAAAACTGACACAGACACTAAGAGCACAGAAGGCATACATTAAGAAAACAACAGGGGAATACAAGTTATACAGTCACAGCCATCATAAAAGATTAGAATTAGAATAAGAATATAACTTTATTGTCCTGTTTTTTTATAAGAATACATTTAGAATACTTACAAATTTAAAATCTGTATACTTTCTTTAAAAACACCATCAATGTTTGTTTATTAAATATTAAAATCAACATATTGTGTTAAATGGTACGCAGCCTTGGTGCTGAAGTACAGCTGCTCTCTACATTTTAGTGTTCTCGTGCTGTCCTTGCACAGTTTGTTCCTCCTAAAGCCTGAGTAGACTGATATATCAATCTGATCAGCCAGTTATTAATCTCTGCGTTACTCAGTTCCTTTCACAGATGATGGAACTAAACAGTCTCCTCAATAGTGAACATGTTGTCTCAGCCTGCTCTAATTGTAATATTGCTGTCAACCGTCCTATCTTTGGTCAACTATAGCTCAGTAAAACACATAAGATGACACATTTTATCAACCATAAAGCGAATTCTCTTCATATTTGAGATGCAGTGAAACTTCATCCACTTTATTGTTTTAGCATTTGATAAAATGATGACTGGGAAAGGATGTTGGCTTCCATGCACCTTTAGCCAGTTTCTAATTCTTCCTTGGGCATATTGTCTCTTTACTATTTACTGCTTGCTGGTAGCCACAGGAGAAAATCACCATCTGTAGCCCCAGACTGTTTTTGTTTTTCCTTAAAGAAAGTCCAGGGAATAAGTGATAGTGAGGAGCTGCTTAGCCAATTCTCCACATGACTTGGCATTTTTAGAGTTGCTGGTAGGGTGCTAAATAGAAGGGGTCCTGGGGGATCCGACATCCCCAATTAACCTCAGGGATCCCCTGAATGTCTCAAATTCAACATTCTAGGGGGTCCCTGAAAATTAAAATGTTATGCTGTCCCTTAGGGAAAAATGTAAATTCAGGAAAAGTTATTGTTCAGCTGCTTCACCCACCAACAGCAAGCTTGTCCTTAATATTCTTAACAAACCTGAGCTGCAGCACTGGTCTACCCCAGGGTGGCATTTTAGCAGATTGGTCCATTCAGTTGGTCCTTCATAATCTAGAAGGATCACTACACCTGGAATATCTCTAAAAAACTTTATAATATGCTGCAGCATGTTTGCAAAACCGGCACAATTTCCCAAGAGTTTGTTACTCATTTTTCAAAAGAAGACGAAAGAGGAGATGTGTAAGATCTCAGTTAAAGTTTGGAAAAGACAATTTCCAGAAAAAGAATTGTTCATCCAAACCTTTCATTGCCATTGAAGCTAGCATCAGCACCAATATGGTGAGTGAGGTAGGAACCAGTCAACTTGGGACCTCCTGAATACCAGGGAGTATTTTGCACACTGGTTGCCGCAATCCCTTTGAGGTATCGAAATTAGTAAACATAAACATACCAGAACAGGAATTAAGTAAAACAATGAAACCATAAAATCACATAAGCTACAAAACCAACAATAAGACAATTAAAAATTGAAAATTAACATTAAAAACACTACTGACAGGGTCATGCAGCAAAGCTGTGCCACTGGAAGTAAGGACAAACATACAAATGTCACAAGACAGAGGTGAGCTCAAAGTTCACAAGATGGGAGGTGAGGGAAAAATCATGAGGGAAAAATCACAGACACTCATTTTTACATTTGTTGTAGTGACAGTTCCCAAATTCATCAGAAGCACATAGCAAATGAATATTGATGAATGAGTTTTTTAATAGAAGTAATTCTCTATACTGTTCACTTCAAGATATACCTAGAAATGATATATTCAAACCGTTTCTGCCACTGGACGATGGTAGTGTCTAAAGGCTTTCCATCGTTTCTAATTTCAGATAAATCGTCAAAAAAGCAACTTTCTCCTGCACAGTGCTCAGTCATAACCTACACACGTCTCCAGTCAGAGCATGTGAGGAAAGAGTTG
Organism: Pygocentrus nattereri; assembly: GCF_015220715.1. NCBI lineage: Eukaryota > Metazoa > Chordata > Actinopteri > Characiformes > Serrasalmidae > Pygocentrus > Pygocentrus nattereri. Next base: position 3,749,623 of record NC_051222.1, on the reverse strand, counting down.
GACCTGAAGAGATACAACACATCAGAGGAGGGATACAGGAGATTCATCCCAGCTATCTCACACTACAGAAAGGCAAAGTGAGTGTTTGATATAAATATTATAAAGCTAATATTAATACTGTGTTATGACTTAATAATGTGTATAACATGTTAAAAAAGTGTGGGAAGTCTAAGGAAACAGGAAAAGAGAAGTCAAACTTATCATGGAGCTTCTATGGTCTGCTGTTAGATTTATGATTAACTCTTGACAAATTACTTAAAAACATTGCATACCTTAGACATTATGCTTTCATTAAGTAATACATATTTTCTCTGTTGTGTTAAAATCAGAATCAGTATTCTAAAAACACTACCACATGAGGACAGTCCACTGGGACTATTCTTCCTGCTTTACTGTTCTGTCTCATAGATATAATAACTCATAGGTATCAAAAACTCATAGGTATAATTTCTTTTGCTTTTCATTGAACATTGACTTGCAGTTATGTAGTTTCTTTTCCAGCAGTGCTGGATAAGGCCAAAAGTCATAAATAAATAAATAAATAAATACATTCAATAAAATATTTAACTGATAAATTTCACTGAAAACACTAAAGTATGACTGAGCATGTGTAACTGGTAAAAAAACAGTGTTGAGGTTTAGTTTAGCATTATTTTACAATAAATGACAGAGAAGTGTAGCTCATCTTATATTGCATTAGAACAAGATAGATTATTTATTGAATATCATTGATGTCTTTACTGATGTTTTTAATACCATTGAGGGAAGCAATCGCATACTTATAAATCTGTGGTTGTTTATAATGAATATTTTGTTCTTCTGGGAGCCTCAAGCCTCAATTTTGTTGTTATGAGAAAATATATTCAGTTGTAACGTGTAAATTTCTATTTTGTATGTTCACCAGTTTAATTTTGATAGATCACCATTTACTTGATTTAAATGAAAGATACGTTATGTAATAGTAAAAGAAACAGCAGTAAACACTGTGTACTATATAACGGTTAACCTTGGTTAATTGAGAACAGTCATGAACATCTTCTGTGGATTAAGAAGCAGGAAACTATTCTGTGAGTTCTTGCTTTATAAGATTCTCTGCAGCCCAGGGAAGTCTTCAAGCAGATAATCACCATTAAGCAAGTAGGAGAAAATAAAGGAGGAACCAATGAAATGTGTCTCAAAGCCTCATCTGTCCAGTACAAGAAAGAAAAAATTACATGGAATGACACCATTTCATTTTATTGTTCAGAAAATTCCAAATAAAAACCACAGTTTATAAATCTTTATATATTTTACTTTCTTTTCTTCCCCAAATGTAGATTTGCTGGATGTAATCTCACAGCACAGTCCCTTGAAACTTTACAGCTCTACAAACAGAAAACTCCTCCCTGAGAGAGCTGGACATCAGTAACAATGATCTGCATGATTCAGGAGTGGAGCTGCTGTCTGCTGGACTGAAGAGCTCACACTGTAAACTGGAGATACTCCGGTCAGAATGTTACATAAAATTTATAATAATTGTAAGGTGAATAATAATAATAAAGATGAGAAGAACATAGTTCTTTACCAGGACTATGAAAATATCCAACTAATGTAGTATTATGCACTTATTCTGCCTTTGCAGACTTGCTATGTGTAAACTATGTGCTATGTGAGACCCTCCTCAGTAAAGAATCTCAGATCTTCATGGTCCTAGATCCCTTTTGCTTCTCCTCTTCACAGCTTTTCAGTAGGGTTTTGGTCAGATGACTGGGGTGGCCATGTCAAAAGCTCAATTCTGTGAAATATTTTTGTGTATATTTGAAGTAATGTTTTGTATGTTTTGTATAACTGTCTTGCTGGAAGGTCCAACCACAATTATTTGCAACTTTTTTTCATATATTCTTTCACTTCGTGGATTCACTGATATCATATGTCCTCACACTCTTCCCAGGGTTTTGGAGGGAAAAGCAGCCACAAAATATAGATATTTGACCTTTCTTAACAGAGGAAATGTTTTTAGTGTATTTTTAAGCCATTGCCCAATTATTAGCTAACTAGGCACTTTATAGTTCTATAATATCAGAATGTTGTCCATGTCTTTGATGATCTACCACCCAAAAATACCTGCTCAGTATAGTTCCTGTAGGGGTCTTGACCACTGATTCATGGGGTAATGGGCGGTTTACCAGTTATGCATGCATAAATAAATGAACTACAGTCTGTAACTGTAGAACATTTGTATTTGTTGTATTTGTTCTCCCTTTGCAGACTAGCTTTGTGTAATCTTGGGAAATATACATGTAACACTCTGGGATTAACACTGCAAGCAGAAACCTGGTCCCTAAAAGAGCTGGACCTCAGTAAGAATAATCTACAGGATTCAGGAATGGAGGACCTTTCCCAGGGACTGAAGAGTCCACTCTGTGAACTGGAGATATTCAGGTCAGAATCACAAAGGAGCTATTTTATTCCAGCATAACAGAAATATGCAACTCATGTTTATACAGTATTTTGTAAAATTAAGAAACCACTCTTTCATTTATTTGATTTCCAGGCTAAAGAGCCATAAAGTGCAACTTTTTCATTTTTCAGCATAAGCAGAAAGCAGGAAATAACACAAAATTACAAAAAAAGCCTTCAACACTAAATATTAAATTCGTCCAGCGTTTAATTTGTCCAGTCTTTACTTTTGTTCAGCTTTTTCTAGATTAATTATTCCTTCATTACAGTCTCCAACATTTAAGTTAAAGTTGTATACTCCAAACAAAATATTCCCAAAGGAGTCATTGACAATGTGTGCACCTTCAAAGAGACCAAAGGAAAAATCTATTACATATAAAGTTACTTTATCTATTTGTTTATTGATTTGTTGTTAAGTCCATTAAAAGCTTAGGTATTTTGAGTGGTCCTTTCAAGATGAAATAAACACTCAACAGTAACATATCGATGATGTAGTAGCAGTGTACTAGCAGTAGTAGACTTTTAATTATCTTAATAAATAAAATGTGTTTATAATTAGCTGTTTTTCACTTTATTTGGAATGTCCAACTTCATATTTGTAGACATTGAGGTGAAAGGTCACTGAACATGTAACAAGTATAATACAGACCCCTTGACCTCCTCAACAAGCTGTTATAGACACATTGCTGACACCATTCTGTAACTGGATCTTAATGGGATTAGGTTTTGGTTAGAGTTAGGCTTAGGATCAGGGAAGGTTAAGAGTTAGGATTAAGCTTTGGATTTAGGGTTAAAGTTAGGGTTAGGATTAGGGCTAGCATTAGGGTTAGGTTTTGGGTAATGTTGGGTAACGTTTGGATGTAACATCTTAACAATGCATCTACTAAATAAAAGTCAACAGTACATCTTCAGGATATTTATTTCACTGATGTGTTGTTGATGTGTTACTGATAATCTGTTGAAAGTTTTTAATCATCTACAAAGGACCTCTCAAAAAAATGTTACCAAAGCTGAATGTTTTGCCAATTTGGGCTTGGCCCGTTTTTTTGCCCAAGAGTGTACATTTGCATCTTATATGATTTTTCAATAAAGGAGAAAAAAAATAATAAGGAAATAAAAATCTTCTTAATTGATAGCTTTTAGCACACTGACAAAGCAGAACAGCACTGCGAGAAGCAGGTGTTTTACTTTAGTTCTAGCATAATTTAACTTTTAACTGGCTAACTGTATTTAACCAAAATAACCCTCTGTTTTAATTTCTTGTAAATCAAAACTGTCCATGCAACTGCTGTGGCTGAGTTTCAGATAAGTTACAGGATGTGCTACATGATACAATATAAATTCATTTTAGATTCATGTCCCATTCAGGCAAGTGAAGTGGCATAAAAGTTTAAACGTAGCCTAATGTCACAATGCAGAGTAGCAGATTCTTATTTCAGCAGCAGGGATTACCAACTGAACACTTTCTGATCACATTTAGGTTTGTTATGAACAGAATTAGTGCACATAATTGGCCAGTGAGTTTGATAAAATGGCCAAGGAGCACAGCAATAGTGTAGGTGTACATAATAAACCAGCAACAAAGTATTTATGGATCTGTAAGTTAATTAATTATAATTATTTTAAACATGCACAATTGTGTATGTTTTTACATTGAAAGGGTTAACTTTGCTCTAACTCTGCTCTAAGCAGACTTTGCAGCAAGCATAGCTACTGTCCTTGGCAGTTTTGCACAAACAACTTGCTCCTCTTATCGGGACAACATTCTGTCCAGAACCATTTGTTCTCTTTCGTAGGTAAGATTATCGTACACAGAGCAGAAGCCCCCCTCCTTTGGGCAGTTCCGGTGGTCCGTGAGTGTCAGCTTAGCATTTCATGACTGTTAGACAACTTATTTGGGTCCACCCTGTTTGCTTGTACGCAACAGGGCAGGACGTGTTTGTATAAAAGAAGGAGTGCCCTTCTTTCTTTGTGCAGAAGACTTAATAAACTCTTTGATTGATTAAGAGAGTGGTTCTGTCTTCCTGCACCGAGCGCGCTCACTGCACTGAGGCTTTCCACAGGACAGGTGATCCACTCTCTGGTTCCTCTTCATGAACGGACCAAAAACGGCCGGTCCTTTCATACATTTATGAAAGTGCTTATAGATTCCCATGTCTGGTAAATTATCTATAACTGAAAATCATTTCATCAGTTCTGCAAAGACGTTAACTATTCTGTCTTTTACTACCCTAAGTAATAGGAATATAAACTAGATTGGAGATGTGCTCTCTTTCTCAGTCAAAGTATTTCTGAGTGATTCCATGTTTTCTGACTGCACTGTGTTCTCAAATGTAGTTACTCTCTCTTGACAGATTAGACATGTGTGGTTTCACTCTGGAGTCTTGCAAATCTCTCATATCAGCCCTACAAACAAAAATCACCACCCTGACAGAGCTCAACCTTAGTAGCAATGAGCTGCAGGATTCAGCAATGGAGCTGCTCTCTGCTGGGCTCAAGACTGGAAAATGTAAACTGGAGATACTCAGGTCAGTGTTACTGTCATTTTACTCTGGAAGGATACTCATAAGATGAGTTAATATGTTAATATGACTTTATTTATAAATATTACCTGACATGTTTTAGTGAAATAATGAAAAAATGGTCAGAAAATGAACTATTGCTGCATGTTTGTCAAGAGTACAGAGATGTTTCATCTTAAGAAAAATACAGTTAGATGGTGGTGTTGATCACATGAATTGTTTATTCAAGGCTTTAATTTAAAGCAGATCAATCACAAATTGAGAAATACTAAATTTCCAGGTAAAGAGACATGTATAGTTTAATCACATTTATGCAAAAGTATCAGAGCTGTTAAAGAGTGACGATGCCGACATGTCAGTCAAGCGAACCGAAACTAAATACCGGACGTTTGTGATTTTCCGCCCGAACATTTTTTAAGTCTCAAAAATAATATACGTTAATTAAATTAATTATTTTCAAAAGCTGAGCCGCATCAGAGGGATCAAAGCCGCGGGTTGCCGACCCCTGGCCAAGTGATCTGACCATAGGATCTGACACTTCTCTTGATCTGACATGCGCAGGTTTCACTGTAACCAACACCAAGGCCGAGCCTACTAGCCATTAAGCCAGTCAGAAACAGGGGGGGGCGGGACTTGCTTTGACCAAACAAATTGATAGATTCAGTAGGAAATCCCGGGAAATACATGTGCAAATTTTTTTAAACTCAGCCATGGAACACAACTATATTAAGCCTATATTAAGCCTATATTAAGGGGAAAATGGAACTGAATAGTAATTTTAGGGCTGTAGTATTATTTATGAGTTTGTTGCACTGTAACTGTTTCAAAATATTTAAAATAAATGCTGCATAGTTTGCTATTATATTTTTAAAAGAAATGAATGTGTCCTTGTTCATGTCATTTAGTCAATGGTTAGGCTACTAATCAATTCCTAGTTTACTTTGGAGTATTGTTATTGCCACCTGCTGACCGTTCTTGGTATGGCTGTAGTATCTGTAGTCTCCTATGCTATAGAAGCAATAAGGTATGTGACTAGTTAAAACAGGTAGGATTCCTGAACAGGCCAGCTAGTCCCAAGAGTTCTGGTAATCTGCACAAGCTTCTGAAATATAGGCTTATATTGGGTTTGTTTATCTCATGTCTGAATGTTGTTCATGTATTTCAACAAAATTCAACACAATCTATCATTGAAGGGACTAATTCAAAAGCAGAAATTCTGACAGTAATGAAGATCAGGGTTATACATAGACGTATATCTGCGCCCAGGGGCCAACAAGTTATGTGTTAAGTGTGTCGCATACATAGCACCCCCACCCTGCTCACCTCCCGAGCAGAGAAAAAAAGTTCAGGCCCAGGAATTTTTCCCACTATCACCCCTGGTAAAGTCACAGAACTCGTTAATTAACTGTCATTGAAAATTGTCTACTGACAGTTCCAGAGTGTAATGGGCATCATGAAGTAGCTAAGGATCTAAAAATAAAACAGATGCCTACACATTTGGGGAATGCTATAACATGGTAGACTCCCACGGTCTGAAATGCCATTAAGAAAAGGCAGTTAGGGAAAACTGGAACTCAAGTCTGGAAGAGTTATCAGAAAGACATCTTGCCTGAAGCCTTATTATCACATTCTAATGTATGCAAGACAACATTTAAATAAACCAGACGCCTTTACTTATTACAGCAATAAGATGCAATTTTAAGATGCTTTCACACCGAACACTGAATGTCAGTTGGAGCTCAATGAAGAGCACAAACACAAAGCCCACTGCAGCAGACACGCAGGGTCACTTTTAAAAATTTTGTGCAATGCACTTCAGCCAATACTTTCACCGTGGCCAATAGGAGATCAGCAGGTGTGTCTGGTGGTCCCTCTCAACACTTGGAAGGGTAGATTTATCAGAGAACACTGCCCACTTTGCGAGCGCTGTGCACACCATGAGTGCTGTGAAGGGGTTCTGAGTTCTAATGGAGTTGTGGTGCAGTTGGTTCTCTTCCTTGTTCACTTTAACAGAACTCAGTTCGGTTCTTTTAAAATGAACTTTATGTGAAAATACTGACACTTAATTTCATGCACTGAAGCTAATTCATCATTTATACTTGAATTTCTGCTTGATTCCATTCATACAAAAGTTTTATCAGACACAGAGGTGTTTGTATGTCACTAAATCAGCATTTTTACACAACTTTGATGAATGAGGGCCATAATATGTACACATTTGAAGTGAATATATGTACTGGAAATATATTATCTATATATTTTCACATATAGCACACCACATAGGCATCATAACCAAGGAGAAGGTTCTGGAGGTTATTGAAGATGTTTAAGGCAAAATAAAACATCTCTGGACTAATTTCTTTTTCTATAACTTAATATATCAATCCTACTAAACTAAAATGTGCAAGAGAATTCGTCAGGGTGTATCCAAGATTGATTCAAATACCTTTTATTGTTATAATTAAGTGTCCTCGTTTGAGCGTGTTGTAAAATCTGTGCTTGTTCTTTCTTTATAGACTAGCTCTGTGTAATCTTGGAGGAAAGGAAACGTTTGAAAATATTGGATCACTTTTAAAACAGGATAACTCCTCCCTCAAAGAGCTGGATCTCAGTAATAATGACCTGCAAGATTCAGGAATGAAGCTGTTATCTGATGGATTGAACAGTTCCCACTGTAAACTGGAAATACTCAGGTCAGTGTTTCTGTCAGTTCATTCCTGAATTATAAAGACTTAGCAGCGTTATTCAGTATGTTTTTTTATATAAAAAAGATGACATTTCAACTGAATTTTACTGTGAATAGCAAATTGGTCACATAGTACAGATAAGTAACAGTTATTTACTGCTAGAGTAGAAAGAAACTGAATTCTAGAAGAAGACTTGAATCAAGACTTGGACAGGATTCATTTAACCTATTATTCATGTCTGTGTTGAAGAGTGCTGTAGTGGAGGTTGCTACACAGATATCTTATATTGAATTACAAATCTCTCAGATGATTTTGAATTTTATTTCATTTGTAATTACAAAGCAATAGGCCCAACAACAGTTATACGTACCAGGAGACTACACTAGTACAGATTTATATATGTTTAATTTGGTCCGTTTATGAACAAATACTTGTGTCTCTTTAAATGTTTTTATTCTAAACAACTTTGTGAATCTTTGACATTCATTATTAAAATCTGATGATCTACATTCATTCAGAGATACAAGATTAACATTTCAGACCAAATCAAACACTATATTTTATTTATATTTAAAATGAAAAACAATACCAACATAAGCACTTAGGTTCTGAAACTGGCTTACTTTGCTGCAGATCATTGCTGGAAGACAAGATGGTGCCGTGACAGGCAGCCACAGTGTTTTGATGTGTCATGTGTTTGTGTGTTTTGCTTGCTAATTTGCACATGGAGTCACAGTTTGGCTAATTTTCAACTGGTATGAACATCTGTACATTTGGGGCTTAACACAAATGAAATTTTTTAATTAATTTTATATTTCCGCACGACATTGAGGGAGAAGCGGCTTAGAAAATGTGTATGTGTGTGTATTATACTTGCGGAGATTCTTCAGAGTTACTCATTGGGAGATCACCAGCCATCCTCCTGCAGCAAAGAGAAGGAGAAGGAGAGCAGGAGATATGCAAGATACATGACAACACACTCACGTGACTTCAGAGACATGGCTTTCGAACTCGTGGTTCCAAACATATTTCTCTCCAACATGCACTTATTTAACAACAAAATGGGCAAATTGACTGCTGGTAAAAATAACAAGGGACCTTTCAACATTTGCTTCAGCGAGAGGTGGTTGAATGAAATTACTCTTGACATCGTAGTGGAGCTGCCCACCTTTTCACTGTACAGAGTGGACCACAATCCAGTTACAAAACCAAAGGTGGAGGACTATGTTTTTGCATTAACCACAGGTGGTGGTTTTCTGGCCAGAACATACTCTCCTGAACTGGAAGCTCTTACTCTCAGTTGCAAGCCATTCTACTCAACTTATGAACTCTATAATTCTGGTTTACTCTTTATTTCTGGGTTTATACCCCACCATACCCGCTAAATTATGCACTCAACAAAGCAATCAAAATTGCCAAACAAAAAAACTCCAGCAAATTTCAGATACCTCACTCCCACTTGCTCTGACCTCCACAACAACTGTGACCCTTCCCCACCACTTCCCACCACCATCACTGAACACCAGGTCAGTTGTGTTCTCAGGAAGTAGATCAGGAAAGCTGCTTGCCCTGGTGGTGTCTCACCTACAACACTTAGTCACAGATTTTTGTGACCATATTTTGGACCCTCTCTACCTCACTGCTGGTGCTCCCCCTTATAATCTCTCTCAATGACTGTATTTTTAACACTGACTCTATAAAACATATTAAGTTTGCAGAATACACCAGCATGATTGGTTTCATCTCCAACGACCCATTAATTGGGAGAAAGTAACATGGCTGGGTGCAGAGCTAACAACTGGAGCTAAGTCCAAAAAAGGGGAGTGACCACTGATTTCAGAACGAAACCTACTCACTCCCTACATCAGAAATACATGGCTCCACAGTTAGCAAACCATAATCTTACAGGTTTCTGGGCATTACCATTCAGCAGGCTCTTAAATGGGAAATACACAGAATTGCAGTTATGAAGAAGGCCCAGCAGTGCAGTTTCCTGGGACAGCTCAAGAAATCTGGACCACCTCAAGTACTGCTGGTCAAGTTCTACACTGCCATAATAGAATCCATTGTCAGATCCTTGCTCTCCTTGGTCAGTTCTGCATCTTTGCACACCAAGCATAAGCTATAGCAACAGTGTGATGTGCAGAGAAAATCACTGGCTGTCAGCTCCACACCCTTAAAGACATTTACTCATCTAGGATGAGGAAGAGGGCAGGAAAATCATGTTAATCAGTTCTGAGGGTTAATAAAAACGACTTGTTTTGGCAGGAAAAAAAAAAGGTGCAGAAAGTTTGAAAAGAATGTAAATGTCAAAAAAAACACCCTTGTTTGTCACATGACTAAAACAACTGGATGCTGTTCTTTATATTGAGATCTTCTATTCTTGCCAGAGAATGTCCTTGAGTATGCTTTTATATTTTTTTTAATTGTGTGCGACTATGTGTTTTAGTATTTTTTGTTAAGTTCTGTTTGACACCAAAGTGAATCATCTCTCTCATTCATTCATTCATTCATTCATTCATTCATTCATTCATTTTCCATGGCGCTTCTCCCTCAGGGTCGCAGGTCATCTCTCTCAGTCTTTTGTTTTTTTATTCTTTTTTCTCTCTGCAGATTATCTGGTTGTATGATTACAGTGGAAGGTTGTTCCTCTCTGGCTTCAGCTTTGCGTTCAAACTCCTCACACCTGAAGGAACTGGATCTGACCTACAATCACCCAGGAGAGTCAGGAGTGAAGCTGCTCTCTGCTAGACGAGAGGATCCACTATGCTTACTGAGCAAACTCGGGTATGAATAATTGTGTTTAGTAGTGTGTGTGTGTGTGTGTGTGTGTGTGTGTGTGCGCGGTGGAATCAAAATGATTGAACTATGAAGGAAGTATTTATCTGCTTGTTTTCTATTTCTGACAAAGTTCTGCAACATATTGATCCTAGTCTATGTGGGCTATATTGTCTGTAAATGCGGGTCATTCTTCTAGACTGCAGCTGACTCTCCTAGACCGCTCTTATTCACCTAGACCACTGTTAATCTCTTTGACTGTTCTAGACTGTGCTCATGCGCCTAGCATGGTCTTCCTCTCCTTCAATGCAGCTTACTCTGTTACTGTTCTCTCACTCCTAGACTGTGCTCACTCTCTGCTCTCACTCTCCTAATCTACAGTAACTCTTCCAGACTGGTCTAACTCTCCTAGACTGCTGTCACTCTCCTATACTGTGCTCACTCTCTGCTCTCACTCTCCTAATCTACAGTAACTCTTCCAGACTGGTCTAACTCTCCTAGACTGCTGTCACTCTCCTAGACTGTGCTCACTCTCTGCTCTCACTCTCCTAATCTACAGTAACTCTTCCAGACTGGTCTAACTCTCCTAGACTGCTGTCACTCTCCTAGACTGTGCTCACTCTCTGCTCTCACTCTCCTAATCTACAGTAACTCTTCCAGACTGGTCTAACTCTCCTAGACTGCTGTCACTCTCCTAGACTGTGCTCACTCTCTGCTCTCACTCTCCTAATCTACAGTAACTCTTCCAGACTGGTCTAACTCTCCTAGACTGCTGTCACTCTCCTAGACTGTGCTCACTCTCTGCTCTCACTCTCCTAATCTACAGTAACTCTTCCAGACTGGTCTAACTCTCCTAGACTGCTGTCACTCTCCTAGACTGTGCTCACTCTCTGCTCTTACTCTCCTAATCTACAGTAACTCTTCCAGACTGGTCTAACTCTCCTAGACTGCTGTCACTCTCCTAGACTGTGCTCACTCTCTGCTCTCACTCTCCTAATCTACAGTAACTCTTCCAGACTGGTCTAACTCTCCTAGACTGCTGTCACTCTCCTAGACTGTGCTCACTCTCTGCTCTTACTCTCCTAATCTACAGTAACTCTTCCAGACTGGTCTAACTCTCCTAGACTGCTGTCACTCTCCTAGACTGTGCTCACTCTCTGCTCTTACTCTCCTAATCTACAGTAACTCTTCCAGACTGGTCTAACTCTCCTAGACTGCTGTCACTCTCCTAGACTGTGCTCACTCTCTGCTCTTACTCTCCTAATCTACAGTAACTCTTCCAGACTGGTCTAACTCTCCTAGACTGCTGTCACTCTCCTAGACTGTGCTCACTCTCTGCTCTTACTCTCCTAATCTACAGTAACTCTTCCAGACTGGTCTAACTCTCCTAGACTGCTGTCACTCTCCTAGACTGTGCTCACTCTCTGCTCTCACTCTCCTAATCTACAGTAACTCTTCCAGACTGGTCTAACTCTCCTAGACTGCTGTCACTCTCCTAGACTGTGCTCACTCTCTGCTCTTACTCTCCTAATCTACAGTAACTCTTCCAGACTGGTCTAACTCTCCTAGACTGCTGTCACTCTCCTAGATTGCGCTCTCTCTGCTCTCACTCTCCTAATCTACAGTAACTCTTCCAGACTGGTCTAACTCTCCTAGACTGTGCTCACTCTCTGCTCTCACTCTCCTAATCAACAGTAACTCTTCCAGAGTGCAGCAGCTCGCAGTGCAGAAACAACTTAAGTATTTGTAAAGAGTCTAAAGTGCTAAAATCCTTGTGTATTGGCGCAGTTCAGTTGTTTGGTGTGGACCTGAATGAGTGCAGTGTTTGTATATCAAAACTGAACTAAAGATGAAGTTGGACAGCACCTTCCAGCTGAAATGGAGATTCTGATTGGCTCTGCCACACAGTTTTACTCTACCTGCTCATGCAGATTAGAGCTTCACGCAGTTTAGGGAAAGTGGAGGTTTTTATGTGCATCCTGAACTCTAAAAGTAGTGGGGCATCACTGCAGTACTTTGAAAAGTGGTGGGTCAAATGCCCGCTTGTGGTTGCATTTGTCAAATGCCCACCAGTTGGCTGCTAAGTAAGTGTGTGTGTGTGTGTGTGTGTGTGTGTGTGTGTGTGTGTGTGTGTGTGTGTGAGTGGGTGATGTATGTAGGGTGGGTGGTGTCTATGGAATCTGCAAAGTGTGTGTTGGGCAGGTTTGGGATAGCTACTGAAAAATTTGTAGTTAGCTACTTTGTAGCTTCTTTCCCAAACTTTGTAGCAGCTACAATTTAGCTACTTTTCCAGAAAGAGTAGAGGCTACTTTTTAGCTCCTTTCAAATCATGATTGTCAGAATGTTTGTGAATCTTCACCCGACACACCAAACAGGCCCAACTGTGAACAAGACACTGCATTTAATCCTGTACTGGAAAGAAACGTACAATTGAAAAGCTGCAAATACACAAAAAGATCACCAAAGGTGTGATATTCAACAAAATAATAGACTGAGTAAAAACCTGGAATGATAGACTAAGTAAAGTCAATCATTCCAGGATTCCAAGAACAAAAATCAACCAAAATAACAGAATATAAACGAGTTTTTTTCCAATTTAAACAATTCAGCAAGATGTGTACAGACATGACATTCAGAGTCTTTGTAAAACTTCAGCAACACTTTAGTCCCATAATTCCCATCAATGACACTGGCTCTGCGCAGTACTGTTAGCAATAGTCTATTACAAACATGTGTTTTTTATGCTTTAGCTAAGCCAGGGGTCGGCAACATGCGGCTCTTTTACTGCCCAGTTGTGGCTCCACAACAGCACTAGATTTTTTAGGTAAAATAACATAATTGTCCTTTGCAGTAAAATAAAGCTCTGCTGATCGTTATAACACAAGTTTAACAGTAAATGGTCTTGTTGCAAGGATGAACGGTGGTGGAGTGGACAGAGAGATGTAGTGAAGCTTCTTTCCCATTTTATTTATTTATTTTTTCTCTTTTTTCTAAAACTTTTCATCAAACAGAGAAAATACTGTGCAACAGGCTTCAAGTTTGCCAGGCTAAGTCAAATGAATGACCCTGAACACAACTACTTTGAACAGCCAAGACACAGTACCTTCTCCCAAAGCATCTACACCAAAAAAGAACCCTCTGCTCTGGAGCCTCTACTGGGCTTCTATACCCGTAGCCCCTCCCCACAGATGAGCCCAATTGCACAAGTAAATCAATCAACTAAATAACAACATTCTAAATGAAAAATAACAACAGAAAAGAATAAACACAAAATACATAAACACCCAAAATAATTTTCACTAAACAAAAATGCCCACTACACATTATCAAATACATTTTCCCCAAACTCAGTAAAACACCCCCGCTAAAATAGTCTGCGCCGCCCGGAGCGCACTGACTCCCCCACAATAATTGTAGACTGGACCAGTCCCTCGGTTTCGTCCGAGGAAAAGAAAGCGTTTGGCATGCTGGCAAACCCACCGAACCCGTGGTATTTGTGGAGATCACTACAACCATTAAACTAAAAAAAAACCGGACATGTGTAAGTGTGGTTATTACTGTCACCGGTACAATGTTTTAAACAGATGGATGGATATTTAGGACTGTGGCGCGTGTTGAAAATGCGAGTGGTGAAGTGAAAACAAACAAATGCTGCGAAGTGGCGGGAGGCCTCCCTGCCCACTGTAACAAATGCGAATGAGATGCTATGGCGAAGGGTGAAATATGAAATGCTTAAACCGGGTAAACCAAGACAGCAAACGGGATTAAAAATGCAGTGCTACTCTCGCAGTAGGTCAGCTGGAGTTTTAAAAATGCCGGCAGATAGCTGCCTCTGCGCCTGTGCGCTTGCGTGAATGACTTGGTGTATGAGTGTGTGTGTGTGTGATTGGCGTAAGCGTCACGGCTGCTCCGTGACAGGTCCTAAACACTGGAGTTAATGTACAACTGCTAATTCACCCTTTAAGATCAGCACAGACTGCTGGTCACACAGCGGCAGACAGAGTTTTAGGACAAACATCTGACGAATGGGCTGACTTGCATTCATAATCACTCGAGCTGGTTTCCTGATACATTTAATCTGAAACAAGTCGCTTCTTTTTCATCAGCTTCTTGTTCAAATTGTCCTGTTCCACCTTAAATGGTGCAACAGTACATTCAGGTACCTCAGGCACTATTTAAGGTGGAATGGGACAATTTGAATAAGAAGCTGGCGAATGAGAAGCGACTTAAGCATCATAAAAAGTTGAACATTGAGAGATATTTTACAGGAAACTGTTCAACTTTATTGAACGTTTTCTGCTGGAGATGTGAGAAAAGCAGCCATAGCTGCTAAAGCCTAAAGCAGAGCAAAGTAAGTCTGCATTTAGTGTTTAGCCTGTACTAGTACATCAACACACACTGAGACTTATAGCCAAGATGGAAAAATGGACATAAAACTCTCAAGGTGGCTCTCAAGGTGTTTGCTTTTTGTTGATGGACAAAAGGGCTTTTTTTAACATTTCGGTTACCGACCCCTGAGCTAAGCCTGCTAGTAAGGGGTGATCAGCGTGTGACCATTTGCTCGTACTGTCCGGGGCTCAATCAGGGTTCAGTGGTTCAGATTTTGCATGGATTGACTGAAGTCTGTAGCGAAATACAGCTACTAGCTACTTTTCATAAAATGTAGCAGCTACAGCTACTAGCTACAAAAAATTGTAGTTATCTACAAAACGTAGTGCATTACTTAGCTACTCCCCCATCCGTGGGGTTGGGTGTGGTGTGTGTGGAATTTGTGTAGAGTGTGTGATGTTTGTTTAGAGAGTATATTATGTGTCTTGTATGGGACATCTTTAAATCTGCATTCATGATCTAAGAGGATGATGATGTAAGAGTGTTTTGGTGGTTGTTTAAGTTGGGTGCACAAACTTTTGCACCCTCTTTATTCCTATCAATAAACTGTATACAAGCAGATCATTCCCAATCAGACTGAACATTCCTGAGTTGGAAAGGCGTCGATATCTTGAAAACTGTGAGGTGATTTGGGGACAAAACAGTATGAGGAAGAAGAAAAGTTCACCTCCAAATAGCAGCAGTGTTGTTCATCATCACTAATAAACCTGTTATCATTCATACAGCCTCACTGTTGTTTATATTCCAAAGTAGAACAGTTCTCACTGCATGACTGATCAGATATTCACTGTAATCTTTTACTCTAATACATTTACAGATCTGTGCGTCTGGTTATTTTAGACCTTGTACAGTTTTTAGTCTGTATCTGGTCTTTCACACTTCCACTCATGTACTAGAAAGCTACTGGATGTACTAGACCCTTTCAACATGGTCATTGACTCAAACCTCAAATTTGTTCTGTATAAAATTATATGAATATGTTTGTATGGTTTATTCAATGAAACATTTTTATCTGTTCAAAAATAACAAAAATATTAATATACTATTAATATACTATTCTTATATAATAGAAAATATAATGTTCTTATCTGACCCCTCATAGGTAAACAGAACCCCTCGGTCACAGCCTAGTTAACTCTCTCACCAACACAACTTAGAATGATCCACAAAACACACCAAAAACAATAAATCAATAACTGGCTGAATGAAACTTCATCAGTTCATAAACTAGATTACAGATTACTGACCAGATTAGAATAAAGATCCCAAAGAAAGAAACACCTTAATAATGTAGAGACTCAGAGATCATAATGTAGAAAAATGGCTCCATGAGAAACACTGGAGTCCAGAGTAGATCGACTCTGTAATCAGAGCAGCTCAGAACAGAAACACACACCACTTTCTCACCTCATGCAGCAAAAATAAAGATCCCAGAGAAGATTAGTACAGTTCAGTTTTAACTATATTTAAATGGGTATATTAATATAATAATGTGTGTGTGTGTGTGTGTGTGTCCAGATTGGAACATAGAGGTGAAAACAGAATCAGAGCAGGACTGAAGAAATGTAAGTACATACACTCAAACACACACACTCGCACACACACACACATACTCGCACGCACACACACTTGTTTCTGTGAAAATCGTGACATAATCCTACAACACTGGATCTCCTTTCTGAGAGATCTAGAGATGAAAACAGGTCTGTGTTACAGAAAGTTCATATATTAAGTTCATCAGTTGATATTTTATTTTCTACCGTCTTTAAGACGTCTGAACTTTCACAGTCCAGTCAGGACATTTTCCAGTTTAAATATCAGGGGATAAAAACACACGATGCTCCTGTTCAGACCACACGGTAAGGACATGATAAACTGACCACACACACCGTTCTGACCATTAAATCAAGGACAGGAACAGAAAAACTCCAGGGCTTAAATAATAATCAGGTGTATGAATGATGCGCCGTGACGCTGCGTAACAAGGCGTTATAGAGAGTGAATAAGGAATTTATCAGGTCTCTGAAAGTTTCACTGTAATCAGTGACTTCCTCTGATGTTCAGATATTCTTAATCAGATTCATTTTAAATTAATTACTTTTCTTTATAAAGACACTCATGATCCCTTAGATCAAAGGATCAGCTCTGACCCCTTTTCTGTTCACAGACTTGAGGTTTTAAAATGTGAAACATCAGTGAGGAGTTGGCTGGTATGTTTAGCCAGTAGTTTACACCATAAAATCATTATGTTACACATGGAACAACATAATAAACGGTGAACAGTGAAACGGGACCACCATAGATTAATCAGTCATTATAGATGATTATTCATAGATTAATCACCATAATCGATCATTCTCAGCACAGCCGTGACACTGAAGTGGTTGTGTGTTGCTGAATGTGTGTAAAGGCTGGACGATACAATGATAGAATGATAGAGCGATAAATTACATCACGATGTGGTTTTCAATCAGTGCTTCCAGAACATTGAACAAGTGCATGCATTAGGAATCTGTATTCTGACTAATTTGATATGGGAGTAACAGTTAATAAACACACTGTTAACCACAGAGAAGGAAATCACAATAATAATGAAATCAAAATAATAAACAGACATCAACTGAAATTAATGTAGGACTGTGTGATTACTTATTAGGTGACAGCGCTGGACTGTATGATTACTTATTAGCTGACAGCGCTGGACTGTATGCTTACTTATTAGGTGACTGCGCTGGACTGTATAATTACTTATTAGGTGACAGCGCTGGACTGTATTACTTATTAGGTGACAGTGCTGGACTGTATGATTACTTATTAGCTGACAGCGCTGGACTGTATGCTTACTTATTAGGTGACTGCGCTGGACTGTATAATTACTTATTAGGTGACAGCGCTGGACTGTATAATTACTTATTAGCTGACAGCGCTGGACTGTATGCTTACTTATTAGCTGACAGCGATGGACTGTATGATTACTCATTAGGTGACAGCGCTAGACTGTATGATTACTTATTAGGTGACAGCGCTGGACTGTATTACTTATTAGGTGTCAGCGCTGGACTGTATGATTACTTATTAGGTGACAGCGCTGAACTGTATGATTACTTATTAGGTGACAGCGCTGAACTGTATGATTACTTATTAGGTGACAGCGCTGTACTGTATGATTACTTATTAGCTGACAGCGCTGTACTGTATGATTACTTATTAGCTGACAGCGCTGGACTGTATGATTACTTATTAGCTGACAGCGCTGTACTGTATGATTACTTATTAGCTGACAGCGATGGACTGTATGATTACTTATTAGGTGACAGCACTGGACTGTATGATTACTTGTTAGCTGACAGCGCTGGACTGTATGATTACTTATTAGGTGACAATTCTGGTGTTAGGATTCTCAAAAAATATGGAGCCCAAAATCTTGCAGCGCACAAAAGAATAAACTTGTATTTTTATTATTTATAAACAGCCAAATAAATCTTAAAGTTTCTGTGTAGCAAAGTAACAGAGACTCTTCAGATTTACTAATGCGTTAACATCACAGCTGACCAGTACACTGGATACTGATGAGGACTCATCATGTTTTCTGCTCAGTGGATGATGTGACAACAGTCAGCTTTGTCAGAGAAAAATATTTTTTCATTGTTTCTGGAAGAATCAGCCAGAGTAGTAAACTTAGTTAACAACACATGTTAATGTGCTCGTGTTTCAGAGCAGCAAAGTTTAACACTATAATACAAATCCAAGTAAACACTCACATTAATACATCACATTCACAGAATTGTTATTTTTATAATGAAATGCATGCAGTCAAACAGTTTTGTAGATTTGAGTGTTCAGAAACTGGTACCTCAGCCAGTGAACCAAGTATTCATGAAAATGTCATTATCATAAACAGATTTAGACCAGTTAACTGTTTTCCAAACACTGAGATGACATTCAACCAAACATTGCTGAACAATGTTTCTCTAAGCACTAATTTCTCAGACCAGCACAGAACTAGTTGATACTAAGTCCTAGTTAAATATTAACTAGATATTAACTAAATATTTCAACCTTTACTTTCCTATCATGGAGGTAAAAGTCCCTGTGTACAAAATCATGAGTCCTCCTCAACATATAACGCTGCACTGTCTGACTCCAGTGTTGGCTCATCTAGTGCTTCACAGACTTTTTGTCCTTTAAATTGTTATATTTATATATATATATATATATGTTATAAACTGACCACTTCATTCGGCCCTTCTCCTCGTTTCTACACTCACTGTCCATTTTATCAGCTCATCTTACCATATAGGTGCACTCTGTAGAATGTGGTAAGACTAATTACAGACTTCTAGAATTAGCCAGTTCTTCAGTGGCCAGGACCCCCACAGAGCAGGTATTATTTGGGTGGTGGGTCAGTGACACTGACAGGGTGGTGGTGTGTTAGTGTGTGTTACGCTGGTGTGAGTGGATCAGACACAGCAGTGTCGCTGGAGTTTTTAAACACAATGTCCACTCACTGTCCACTCTATTAGACACTCCTGGCCTTGTCGGTCCACCTTGTAGATGTAAAGTCAGAGACGACAGCTCATTTGCTGCTGCACAGTTTGTGCTGGTCATCCTCTAGTCCTTCATCAGTGGTCACAGGACGCTGCTCACAGCACGCTGTTGGCTGGATATTTTGGGTTGGTGGACTATTCTCAGTCCAGCAGCGACACTAAGGTGTTAAAAACTCCAGCAGCACTGCTGTGTTCACTCAGACCAGCACAACACACACTAACACACCACCATCATGTCAGTGTTACTGCAATGTTAGTACCTGCTCTGTGAGGGTCCATGGGGGTCCTGACCACTGAGGAACAGGAAAGCAAAGTATCAGAGAAACGGATGAACTACAGCCTGTAACTGTAGAGCTACAGAGTGACACTATACGGTCAGTGGAGCTGATAAAACGGACAGAGTGTAGAAAGTAAGTGGGCTTACTGAAGTGGCTGGTGTGTGAATGTCTACAGGGATTATTTTGTAAAGCCAGTTTATTTTTGAAGGTTTAGCACAAGCATTACAAAGGCTACCAGGAGACTCCATGGCCTGCAGAGCATTAACTCAGGAGCTAAAATCACCAATCCTAAGAATGATCACCTGCTCAGTATACAGTAACTTCCATAATGTGCTGGAATACGCAGATCAGTGAGTTAAAGTATCAGCCTAACTGTATATATATGTTTCTAAAACAACACGACATTCAGACGTTTAATCCAAGACCTTTATGCTCCATTTCTGTAGCTCCTGTAAGAGTTAGTGCTAATTTTATGAAGCTACAGCTGTAAATAAAATCTTAAAATACTCTATAAATTCTAGAAACTGTTGTGTGGCTAAACATTTCCATTTATCTTAATCATATCATATAAACATATCACTTCATTTGTAACACTGAAGATGACGTTCAGGACTTAAAGCTCAAAAACGCCTCTGACAGTAATTTGAGGATAAAAACCTTTATTTTACAAACCTGAGTCGCACATCATCTCCTCACCTGGTTGACTGTCCTGAACCACAAACACAGGTGTGGTGAATCATCTGCACATATTCATTCCTTTGTTTGGTCATCACTGACCAGTTCTCCTAAAGACCCATCCTGCTTTGCAGCATCAATTCTAGACCCCATTAAAGCAAACAGAAAGAGAAAGAAGCCAGAATAAGAGTTTCTCACGGTCAGTCTGGTGGTCTGTGTGTAAAATGTGTTCAGCTCCAGGTGAAAACAGCCAAAGCCCACTGTTCTTCCTGGTTGGATGAGTGAGTAGAGAGACCTCCTTGATACTGATTGGTCAGCTGTGATAACATATGGTGCTCTTAAACGTGCGGACTGATAATGTGGAGCTTATTGTTCAGACTAGAGGAGAAGTTTTCAGTCCCAGTGCTTCATAGACGTAATGAAACGTGAGCTTGAGGGAGTTTAAGAGGCTGAACGCTCCTTTATACAGCAGAAGAAAATCTACACAGCTTATGAGCCGAGACAGGTTTGGTGTCTGAACTTTGCTTTTAGTTTTAGTATTAGAGCTACAAAGCTAATGTAGCTAACAGGTTAAATTAGCCTCGTAGCTCCAGTGCTAAAGCTAAAGAAGCAAACTTCAGACACCAAACAGGTTTTGGCTCGTGAGGCTTGTGAGGGGGAAACTGGATGAATGTGATTTTTCAGTGAACTGTTTCTTTAGTTTCTCAACATTTTAAAGTAAAACAGAGTAAAACACTTTATGGCTGTAAAAACAGGACGATCAGTTCTGACAGTCTCACAGTCCCAACTGTGTTTGTATGTGTAGTCACAGCATTTAGCAGCTTGTCTGTTTTCATCACCCAACTGAGACCAGGACCACATTGCTGCGCTGAGTCAGACTGTATTCTGACTGTCTAACAGCTTAAATGATGTTTTTACTGGAGCCCCTGCCAGTGAAGACCCTCCAGGCCGTTTAACATCATATAGATTCTAACTCCAGTCATCCAGTCCTAATTGAACTGTGTGAATAGTGTCTGATGAATATGGAAAACATGCCACTGTTCACTGCCATAATACTATTTAACCCCATTTGGATACAGACACCTTTATGAAAACTGAGGAATTCTGTCTCCAGTTCCTCTGTTTAGTCTGGATGTTGTGATGTGCTGCAGGGCATCACTGATCGGGGTGAATCTCTGCTGCATCATCAAACTGCATGAACATGTTGTTGGTTATTGACCTGCTTAGTCAGCAAGTCAAATGAATAATTTCAGTGTTCCACACTTCAGCATGTGTCTATTAAGGCAACATTAGGCAGGATAACAGGTAACTGGGACATTATTTTCCGAAACTCCAACAGTGTTTTTATTTAAATGTAAATAAGAAGCTGCGGTCATTTCTAAAGTAATGTTGATGGATGTGCTTTAAGAGCCAGTAAACTGTTCTGTTGAGATCAGAGCATTTTTAAAGTCTCCTTAGGCTACAACCACATCACCTGGTGTGACGTCACACATATTCCCAACTTGGAAGCTCTGTTCAGTTTCAGGTATTCCTTAAGAGAACAGCCCTGATTCAGCTCATTAGCTGATTATGGAGCCCTTCATTAGCTGGATCAGGAGCTCTGGGGAGCTGGATTAAGAGACACAGCCTTCTACAAATGAAGCTCTGCACGGTCGTGTTTACAGCATCACTCCTTCCTGCCGTGCTGCTTGTCTGGGTGCTGCCGTTACCGTTAGCCAGCTGCACCAGACTCAACAGCAGCAATGTATTTATTCCCTTTATACCTAAACACGGAGACAAACAACAGATCATCATTTACACTAGAGAAACACAAAGAACACGAGAACAATCAGCTGATGGTGGCTTCTTGTCCAGATGTTCCACTCCACCTTAAATGATGCACATTTACACAGGCGTCAGAATGTAACTGTGGTGTCGTTTAAGGTGGAACGGAAAATTTGAAGGAGAAGCTGATGAAGAAGAACCCAACTTCAGCTTCATGTTTGCACTATTACACGTTCACAGACTGCCCCAGAATATAAACTACAGCCATATATTATTGAGCTAACTACTATTTGTAGATTAATCATTTTGTAAAGAGTCCAAAAAGTAAAGTAAGCTAGCTAGCATTGTCTTTAAGGGTATTAGCATTTATGCTAACCTCTACAGATGTTTATTACTCATATTTTGACTTTGGCCCAATCAGAAATATACAGTTACACTTATATGTGGTGGCCCATTATGGTGTACCAGACTACACCACCCCAGGCCCATAAATATTTGGACAGTGACACAATCTTCATGATTTGGGCTCTGCATGCCACCACATTGGATTTGAAATGAAACAAGAAGCAACTGAAGTTTAGACTTTTAGGTTTAATTCAAGGGGTTGCACAAAAATATCCTATGAAACGTTTAGGAATTGTAGCCATTTTTCTGCAAAGTAATTTCTCAAAAGTAATTGGACAAATTTAGTTTACTATTTTTAATACTTTGGTCGAATGGGTTGAGATCTGGTGATTGACTCAGCCATTGGAGAATATTCCACTTCTTTGCCTTAAAAAACTCCTGGGCTGCTTTCACAGTAAGTTTTGGCTCATTGTCCATCTGTACTGTGAAGTGATGTCTAATCAACCTTGCTGCATTTGGTTAAGTCTGAGCAGAAAGTTTATCCCTGTACACATCAGAATTCATCCAGCTGCTACTGTCTTCTGTCACATCATCAGTAAACACTGGTGACCCAGTGCCATTGGAAGCTGTGCATGTCCATGCCATCACACTGCTTCCACCATGTTTTCCAGACGATGTGGTGTGCTTTGGATCATGAGCCGTTCCAAGCCTTCTCCATACTTTCTTCTTCCCATCATTCTGGTAGAGGTGGATCTTAGTTTCATCTGTCCAAAGAAGGCTGTTCCAGAAGTTCCAGGTTTCTTTAGACGTTTTCTGGTAAAGTCTAATCTGGCCTATTTTTGAGGCTGATTAGTGGTTTGCACCTTGTGGTGAAACCTCTGCTTCCAAATGCAAATGCCTGGAATCAACTCCAGACCTTTTACTTGCCTAAGTGATGATGGATTAATGAAGTAACAGCCCATGCAACCCACAAAATAGCTTTTGAGATAGTTGTCCAATTACCTTTGGACCCTGAAAAAGAGGCAGCTACATATTAAAGAGCTGTAATTCCTAAACCCTTCCTCCAGTTAGGTTGCTCCCCCCTTCTTCTCTGAGAGGGTGGCCTTTGTGTGATATATCTGTGTAATTCAAATTCACCTCAGTAGTGTTTTTTTTTTTTTTTTAATTTTGATGTGGGGTTTCTTTTTTTGTTTTGTGTGTATAATTCATTTTTCTGAAACTTTTGGTTTTTTTTTTTGCAGATGTCTTGACTTATTTTGGTTACTATGTGAGTGAAGTTGGGGTGATCTGGTCATACTGAGAGGATTTTGTGGTTGCTGGAGATTGTACCCACTGCGACCTTTCCTCCTACTTGAAGATTGTTTAGCAGTAATCTTACTATTGATTGGAAATAGCTTTTTATGGTGAGGAAGTATTGTTGTTCAAATTTTTAACCTTTTACCTTGAATGTGGAACTACTAAAATAAACTCACAGAACGGTCTATGGTTATGTACTCCTTTGATGGGTTGATTCTTCATTTGCATCATACTCAATGGAACTGTGTCCTTTAGTTTGATACTGTGTGGGATCACTAAAGTAAGAGTAAAGTTTGGATTGTGGGGTATATTGTTGGGTCTAATTCTGTAATTCAGGGAGTGGCGTAGTCAAATTGCCCTAAATGATGAGTTACGGCCACACTACTATTATTTTTCCTTTAGTTATAGTCCAGTCTGCGTGGGGTTAAGTCTAGTCCAGGGAGTTTGGGAGGAATGTTTGGGGATGGACTGCAGTGTTCACTTGAATGGTAGAAGTTTGCAATGCAGTGAGCTTGGAGTGATTAAGTGATACTTTTTTGATCCCACAACCAGGGAAATTCCACCTCTGCATTTAACCCATCCATGAAGTGAAACACCACAAACACACTAGTGAACACACACACTAGGGGGCAGTGAGCACACTTGTCCAGAGCGGTGGGCAGCCCGGGGAGCAGTTGGGGGTTAGGTGTCTTGCTCAAGGACACCTCAGTCATGGACTGTCAGCCCTGGGGATCGAACCAGCAACCTTCCGGTCACAAGGCCAGAGCCCTAACCTCCAGCCCACGACTGCCCCCTAAAGGTGTTGCAGGTGTTGATTAGCAGGTGTTGCTGGATTGGTGTTTTTTTCCTTAAATCGATTCACGCGTCATTGAGAAAATTATCTTCCGTCATTGTCCCCCTTTACTCTAAGTACAGTTAAGCCCAGAAATATTTGCACAGTGACAAGTTTTGGTATTTTAGCCGTTTACCAAAACATATTCAAGATACAGTTGTATAATCAACATAAGATTAAAGTGCAGACGCTCAGTTTTAATTTGAGGGTATTCACATCCTAACTAGTATTTAGCTTGGCTACTGGCGTTGATCTTAGGCCCCTCACCCCTTAACAGGGCTTTCCACTTGTAGTAGGAAGTAATACCTAAGGTCACACTGGGTTATATAAACTACAGCGTTAAGATCAGGTTGTACCACTATAGCATCCTAGAGCAGTATAGAAGGCAATATAGCCGAGAGTATAGCTAAAAGATCAGGAATTAAGGGCCTAAAACGAATTTAACGGGCCCTATAAAAACCAGTATAGAACAGTGGCTATCATCACTAGCTCCGCCGCCCGGCCCCCCTTATTGCGTTCCACCAGCTCTTAAACGCCCTCCGGACTCAATTCTACTGCCGGCACTCATCCCCGCTATACCACGGTCACAAAAGCCTATTTACCAACCACTCGCTTAAACTGCAAAGCACGGCTATAATTCTCCAAATTAGCCCATTAAACGCGCTACTTGTTGCCGCCTGCGTCCAACCAAAGCCCAACAAGACCAAACGATATTTTAGCGGACTCTCGCGGGACTGAAATAGCCCGCCAAGATGGCCGCCCCCACAACCTAGCTTCAACATAAAAGTCCCCCCATACTCTACTGAACTCTATATATCAACCCGCAGCTATGGCTGCCTCCAGGAATGGCTTTCAAAATAAAAGTTCTACCCGTAGCCCTACCGGCTACAGTAGTAAAAACTAGAAATGTGCCTTTCCTGAAGGAAACGCAGGATAGTTGCGCAGCGGATACTATGGAAGTCGATACAAGGAACGAGGGATGAAAAAAATACATATGAAAGAGTGCGGATGGCTGTTAGTTAAAGTCATGCATGGAACAGTTTATAGCGTTGCAACCAAAGTATTTCAAACTACAACAGGTGACCTGTTTTTTTGATGCCTGATTACTTGGAGCTTGGATCAGACTTTTGGCTGTACATGCAAATTAATCATTACAATAAATTTAGGATTATGTGTTTGTGGAGTGATTTAATTCTTAATCCCACTACTTTTGGAAAAAACATTACATGTACGCAACTATAATAATAAATCGGATAACAGTGTAGTTGTGCATTGCTTTAGTTATATAATAACTAAATAATAACTATAATAACTAAAACAATGCACCCACTCTGGCCAGTGGCTCACAACACACTAAATTTAATTTAAATCTCAATTAAAACTCATAAAAACGGAATAATTAAAGTGCTAAGAGAACAGCAGCTGGCCCAGGGTGTACGCTGTAGTCAGTCTGGGGTACTAAGGCCAGCGCTGTAAACTGGACGCTGCAGTTGGTGCTGACTTTGCTGATTCTCCAGGCTACTTGGATCAACGTAGTCGAGACTGAACCTGCAGTTCCAACAACACGGAACGCCGACACAAAGACACCCATCGACTTAGCCTAGCAGCAATGAACCAAAACCTGCCACCAGGACCCCAAGGTGTTTGTATATATGCCTGCTCCCATCCTAATTACTGACGCAGCCCACATAGAAAAACACAAACAGAAGGTGCTCCACTACACAGGCTCCATATACGGTATATCAACACCACTGACTGACCACAAACGACGGTGACCAGAAACGAGACTAACTAAATGAACTGTATGATAAAAATCACTGGCTAGATATTTTAATTAGCTGGTCTTAACTGCCTGTTTTTAGAAGCTAACTCAACGTTACTGGTCTGTTACAGCAAAATATATTTGGGCAAATCACAAATCTAGAATTATTACAGTTCAAATGATTTAATTAGATTAATTTAGTAAGATTATTCCTGCTGTTCTCTGCTGCTCCGGGTGGTCTTATCTGAGCTTTTAGCGTGAAGCAGCGTAGCTCACAGATCACTGGAACCAGTTAGAACCAGTCAGAAGATCCAGTGCATTAACAGGTAGTTTATCAGGGGAGAAAACAGGGATAAAAAAAACAGGAATTGTGGAAAAATACATCAGATTCCACAAATAAATAAATAAATACACAGTGCAGATTCTGCATTAATTAGAAATGAAACCTCATTAAGAGCTCATGTTTAATTTAATAACGATAAAGCAGGCTATTATTAACTGTGTGAACTCCAAATCGGCTGTGTCCCAATACGAATAAGCCCCCTGAGTGAATCCATCAGCAGCTGATCTACAGTCCGGCTGGTTTCTATGGAGCATCAACATGGATCATTTCAGCTGACAGACACTGCACTGGACGTTTAGCTCCAACACGATTCACTTTAATTAGGATGTTTTAAAGGCGTCATTAAAATGGAAACGACTACAAATAAACAGATTTTAGCCTGTATTGATCATCTTGGTACACGATGGATCGACTGAGGTATTTGATTGATTATTGATTATTTCATTTATTTTTATCTGTCAGCGCTGCTGATGGAACTGAATTAACCTGTGCAGTGGTGCAACATCTGCATTTTACATTATTTGAAATCTCCAGTTACTCTTTTGTCTCACAGTGCTGTGAAAAAGTATTTGCCCCTCACTCGATTTCTTCTATTTTTGTTAATTTGTCTCATTTAAATGTTTCAGATAATCCAACTAGTTTTAATAAAGATAAAGACACACAAGTAAACACAAAATGCAGCTGCCATGTTCAAATGGGAGCTCCTCAGCCTGCAGGTTGGGGTTTAGATCATCCTGTCAGTCAATATTTATCCCATCTTTCTCCTGTTAGTGCTGAAAACCTACTCAGATGAGGGCTGGTGGGACATTTACACATATATCTTTGTGATATTGACTCCTGTGGGAAAGAGGCTCTTTTCCGCACCCCCCACCAAACTGTCATCATAATGGCTTTGGGGCGTATTTAAGGAATACTGCACATAATCTTCACATTTCTGCATTACTGTCAACACCAGGTTCCTCCTCAGAATTAACACAAATCTGTTAATTTCACGTTAAAACATGTTTCTTTCAATGTGCTTGAAGCCTTGAGCCAGTTAAGCACGGGCAACAGGCTACTGGTCAATTTACTGCTTTATCATCATCATCAGTCACCCTGGACACACAGT
Source organism: Pygocentrus nattereri (assembly GCF_015220715.1). Lineage (NCBI taxonomy): Eukaryota > Metazoa > Chordata > Actinopteri > Characiformes > Serrasalmidae > Pygocentrus > Pygocentrus nattereri. Next base: position 3,721,858 of record NC_051222.1, on the reverse strand, counting down.
AAAATCCACCTTCTGCATCACCAGAACTCCAGGTTTCAGTTGTTTGATATGATTAGAGAGTTGATTTCTATAGAGACAGTGAGACCATCACCATACAGAAAGACTGAGCTCCATCAATATATATTAAGAATCCTAAGAAATAATAAATAATGATAAAGTAACAGTGAATAATGAATAATGATAAAGTAACAGTAAATAGTAAATAATGATAAAATAATCAATAATAAATAATGATAAAGTTTGTGGATGTGATTTGGATACTAAGTATTATGTGTAGGGGCTCAGACTGGCCACCGGCCGGTAAATTCAACCAGGCAAAGATCAGCTAAGCTAGCAGGTCACTGACTGACTACAAAAAAAGTCTAAACAGTGCCACGTTCAGCTCTTTTAAACCCAACCAGGTTCTCATAAACTGGACATTAGTCACATCTACTGAACAGACACAGGTGTTTTTACCATTTACTACAATTTACTCATTGTTTTTAACTGGGATCTGGACCGTCGTTGACCAAATGCCCAGTGAAAGTGAAAGAACAGAATCTTTATTAATCTACTTTATAAAATCTGAGAGCTCAGTTTCCCCACTGTGTTTGAAATCTCGCTCCCCAAGAGTCTGAATCTCCTCCTGTGATCTGCGTCCTTCATACTCCAGAATAAAACTTCCTTTCTCCATATTTACTTTTGTAAATACACCGCAGCCTAAAAGACGTCAGAGAAAAAGATAAATGAAATGAAAATAAGGCGACGTTTTCTCAAACAGATTCTCTGAACATTTATTCTCACCTCATTCTACTGTTGGTTAATCAACTCTAACCTTCATCTTAATTACTAAACCATTTAAACCCCCTTTGAGATCAACTGGTCGAATATCATCCACAGTAAAAGGTGTTCCACTGTTACTGACACTCTTACAGCTCAATTAAACATTTAGAAAGACCTTCAGACACATTCTCACCTTTGAACTCATCTATGTGTCTTTCTTCCATTGTGCTGTTCAGTTACACTACAGACCGGGTTCTTTGGGTCGAGTCTCCTCCGTATTTCAGTTGTGCTGCTGTAACAGGAAAAATACGTCAGAATAAATGAGACAAATCAAGCCTGTAAATCAGTTTTACACATTCATAGTGTAACAGTGACGGTGCTGAACTCCTATGAAGCCTCTGAGTTAAGCTGCTCCACCTCAGTGGTGTTTATCTGATCAAACCAATTCATTTATTATTATTAGTGACAGACGGAATGAAGCTGGTGTTCATATTAAAATCTACAAGGTGTGTAAAACGTCACACGAGTAAAAGAACCAAACTGTTTTAATGCCACCGTTGATTTTTGTAGTATAAATGTTACCGAATGTAATTAGAACATCACTTTATTAAAACGTCAGTCTAGACCTCACATATAGATCATGAACAGGTGTTACTCTAAACGCTGCCCTGGTCAATGTTTTAAATCTTCAGAGCACCTTTAGGCCTTCAGCTGTTCAGCTCAGCTTTATTTACTCGTAGAGTGAGTGAACTAGTCTTAGTCCAGCTCTGCTAACTGTGGAAACGCCACACCAGCGTTTCTAATTATGAGCCCCCCTGTATAGTTTAAAGAAGGCAGCACAAAACACAAACACAGAAGAACCGTAACCTGAGCGTAGAGTCCAGCCACATTTATCAGCTCTGCACATCCAGCCGTCCAGCAGTGTGGAGTATAAACTGTGAGTGATGAGAGAAACATGCTGTTTCAGGCTTTTATCACATTCTGAAGATTCACCCAGCTTATAAACCACTATTACTGTGTCTAAATGGCTGCTAACATTAGCTGTTAGCTCATCTCAGGTCACCGTCTCAGGACGCCACCGATCCGCTGCAGGACACACACTCACACACACGCAGGTTTTTAAGTCTTATGAGGACATTCCGTATCAAACCAGTTAGAACGTGTTTACAGGGACCACCTTTCCCTTTGCTCTAAAGAGAAGCTGGAAATGTTTAAAAATATCGCTTCAGATTCTTCTAGACCAATTTAAACTCTGGACACGTCAACCTGACCTGACGCTGGTATTTAGGGACGTGTTAATTTCCCGCCTGCAGTAAGAATGTGGTTCATAAGGTCGTACCTGCTCCACCAGGACGCTGATTTAACAGTACAGGAATGAGGTCATTACGCTGTGTTAGAAGGACAAAGATGGTTTACTGGCACTTTATACACAAACACAGACATGACTGTGTGGTACGATGCCAGGATGTGCTGATTAAGCAGAACACTGTATTGGGCTTCATTCAAAGCAGTAAAGGCTGAAACACATCTGTCTCAGCAGCGTTCCAGAAACAGGAATAAAATCCAGAACGTGGTTCCAACCGTGATCTGACTGGCTGCGTCAGACGCTGTTATTGTGGTTGTAGTTGGTCTTTCTCATTTGCTCTCTGTAAATATATGATCATGAGGATCAATGTGGAAGTTTCAGAAAAAGACTAGAAATGAAAACATCAGTTAATCTTGTTTTCATTCACAGTGAATGTTCATCTTTAAATTCCCTGCATCTCCATATTAAAGCTCCTTATAGCAGATAAACACAGATGGGTTTTCCTGCCACTGTGGGGGGTTTTCATTATGGGCTAACAGGGTCATCGGTCATCAGGTCTCCAGAGAGACTCGTCTTCCAGAGCAGCGTCAACACAAACACAGAAATAAAGCAGATCAGAAACTTTTAGTTCTAGAACCACAAAAACAACAGAGAACCGTTTTAAAATGAGCACATCAGCCTGTCCTCACACATTACACTGACCAGACACTTAATTAAGTCCACCTGCTTGTTTCTACACTCACTGTCCACTTTATCAGCTCCACTGACCACATAGTTTCTCTCTGTAGTTCTACAGTTACAGACTGCAGTCCATCTGTTCTTCTGATACTTTGTTACCCTGAGTGCAGAAACTAGGAGGTGGACTGAATGAAGTGGCTGCCCAGTGTCCAGCTAAATGAGAGAGTAATATCATTCATACTGAAAACCTTTCCACTGTAATGAAACTCAGACATGACCACTTTCAGGGCATCAGGACACGTTTTCTGTCTCCTTTCAGGTTCATGTTTAGTTCTTAGTTTCCTCTGTGATCCAAAAGAAAACCTCCCTTATCAGAATGGACACGGCTGAATACGCCACAGCCTACGAGAGAAAACGGAGAATATGCTGACCACATCAGACCACATTAACCTCAAACACATCAATAAACACAGCCAATTAAATATGAATATTAAACAACCTTTTTCTGCATTTCTATATTTCAACCAGATTCAGACAAACACCATAAACCATTCACATCAGCTGAGAGGTCCTTACAAAACTACACAAACCAACACCCGTGCTCTTACACACACACACACACTCTTGCTCGCGAAACACAGTCTCCTCTCTCTCTCCTTCTCTGTCTGTTGTGTGTGTGTGTTTTTTTTTTTTCTCTCTCTCTCTCTCTCTCTCTCTCTAATGTCTCTTCCTGTGTGCAGATTCCTGTGACTTCACTCTGGATCCAAACACAGTGAACAGATTTCTCACTCTGTCTGACGGGAACAGGAAGGTGGAGCGTGTGTGGGATGATCACTCGTATCCTGATCATCCAGAGAGATTTGATGAGTGGTGTCAGGTTCTGTGTAGAGAGAGTCTGACTGGACGCTGTTACTGGGAGGCTGAGAGGAGCGGGACGGTTTATATATCAGTAGCATATAAATCAATCAGGAGGAAAGGAGACAGTGAGGACTGTCGGTTTGGACGGAATGAAAAGTCCTGGAGTCTGAGATGCTCTAATAACAGTTACTCTGTCCGTCACAATAAGAACAGCACTAAACTCTCTGCTCGTCCGTCCAGTGAGAGAGTAGGAGTGTATGTGGACTGTCCGGCCGGCTCTCTGTCCTTCTACAGAGTCTCTGATGATCAAACACTGACGCACCTTCACACGTTCAGCACCACATACACTGAACCGCTCTGTGCTGGGTTTAATATTGATTACAGCTCCTCAGGGTGTTTAAAATAAAATCTCCTCCTGAGTGAAACACAAACCATAAAAATATCAGGTTTATGTGGTTTAATGTACATAGTTTTAATTAGAATCGAGTCAATGCCGACACATCCTAGGAATTTAGTTCCGTCCGTTGGTGAATGAAGTGGACAATATGATGAACAAAGAGTATTAGCATGTGGAAAGAAACCACCCTGGTATCTGGTAGTTCTGAGGGGTAGAGGCCATCTAGGCCCAGTATATAGACACTGTATCTACAGGGCCATGAAAAGTATTTGCCCCTTCAGTTTCTATTTTTCGTATTTGTCACACGTCAGTGTTTCAGATCTTCAAACTACTTTTTATATTAGATACTGGAAAACTAAGTAAACACAAAATGCTGGTTTTAAATTATTTTATTGAAGGAAGAATGCAGGAGTGGTCGGCCTACCAACGTTTCTCCAAGAGCACATTGACGACTCCTCCAGAAGGTCACAAAAGAACCCAGACAAACATCTAAAGAGCTGCAGGCCTCACTCACCTCAGTTAAGGTCAATGTATATGATTCCACAATGAGAGACACAGGGTGAAAATGACATTGTTGGGACAGTAGCAAGGCGCAAACCACTGCTGACCAAAAAGAACACACAGCCTCGTCTCACATTTGACAAAAAACATCTAGGTGACTTTTGTGACAATATTCTGTGGACTAATGAGTCAAAGGTGGCTCTTTATGTGAGACATGGGTCCCATTACATCTGGCGTAAAGCTAACACTGCATTCCACCACAAGAACTTCATACCAACAGTCAAACCTGGTGGTAGTGTGATGGTCTGGGGCTCCTTTGCTTCTGCCGGACCTGGATAGCTTGTCATAACTGATGGAATCATGAATTCTGCTCTCTATCAGAAAATCCTGAAGGAGAATGTCCGTCTGTCAGTTTGTGACCTAAAGCTCAAGCGCATTTGTTATGCAGCAGGACAATGATCCGAAGCACACATGCAAGTCCACCTGCATTCTGTTTACTCACTTTGTCTTTACATTATAGTAAATTAGCTGAATGATCTGAAACATTTAAATGTTACAAATCAGCAAAAACAGAAGAAATCAGGTGAGGGGCAAATACTTTTTCACAGCACTGTATATCTGTTGTATATGCATGGGTGTCAGTGTTTTAAAACAAGACAAAGAAAGAAAAGTATTTATGATTTTACACAAAATAGACCTCAAATGTTTGGTAAAACATGAGAAACCTTTGATTATGAACGCTTTTCCTAGACATAAAGCTTCCCTGTCTGTTCCATGAACACTCAACGTGAATCTGGGATTTTCCACGCCTTGGTCAGCTCTGACCCTGTAATACACACACAGGTGACCCAGAGTGTCAGTAACTTTGTACATTTTATTAACACATTAAAATCCAGATCTTAGTACTAATAGCACAAAGTGACACTACAACGCACTGTTGACTAGGAATTACGCTGTTTGTCCTTCAGCCCAGCATGGTATTCCATAACATTCCCAGTTTGAAAAACACAAATTTAAAAGGCGTTATCTGCAGGTTCTCTATTTGATGTCAAACATACATAAATGATGAACTAACCTAATTTAGAGCACAAATATAGAAATATGTCCACATATGCAGTCGTGACTGAAGCGGCTTTTATATAAATATATGTCTGAGACTGTATGCTCTAGTGCTGTATCTCTTTCTCCTCACTGTGTTTGTATTCTTCTTAGACGATAGTTCAATTAATAAAATAGACAATCAATGTAGTGTGTGTGTGTGTGTGTGTGTGTACTACACTGATAATTTTGTATAACAAGAGAAAATAGAAATAAAGAAGAAAAGGACTCCACATCCATTTAAAACCATTTTATATACTTATGCTCATTTATCTGTGTTCCTGTCGTTGGGAATCATCATGTCGACATGGATGTGGAACAGACACCGTGTGTCACGCACACCTTACAGCTCGTCATCCACACGATACAGAAGGAATCAAGTGTCAAGAGAGTCCTTGATCAGTGGTCAGTGGTAAAGCTCTTTCGCAGGTCTTCCATTGCAGCACAAAGGCTACTGGACGAGTGTGGCCTTATTGTTGTAAATGACTGCCCCACATGCTGGTCAAGCAGGTTCAACCTCATTTCGCTCCTCCTCAAAGTGAAAGACTCAGTCTGCCAAATTGCAAACAACATGGGAAGGGACAGGTTGCTCAAAAGCTGAAGTCATTGCATGTGTTGCAGCCTAAAAGAATATCAGGAAGGAGTTCCAGTTCATAAATACAGTACTTGTGTATATTTTTTGTTATTTTATTTACGCAAGGCATATTTAAGTTGTTAGAAGCAAAAGTACACAATTTTTAGAATATTTAGTTGTTTCATATATTTTTATAGCATTTATATTTTGTTTGTTTACAAAGGGGTCAGAGGTTGCTGGAGAGTTGATAAGGGGGAGGAGTTAAGAGTGTGAGTCAGTCAGTGTGTGAGAGTCAGAGAGAAGAGAGCAGAGAGTTCTGAGTGAAAAAAAAAATTGTAGATGGCTTTGTGTAAAAAACAACTCCAACACTGAACCTGGGAAAATAAAGTTGCAAGTGGAACAAAGCAAAGGTTTACTGGCTCAAGTCTGTTCAAGAGTGCAACACATGAACTACTGCTGCCTTTTGCAGAACATACTGAAACCCTTCAGAGTGACACCATGTCCATGTCCCTGGTGGTCCCTGCACTCTTTGATCTGCTCAACCACCTTTCCGACTTTGAAGAGAACGCTAGCCATCGAGACCTTGCCACTCTTGCAAGGAAAATGCAAGGAAGTGTGAACCAGCATTTTGCTTGCATTTTAGATTCAACCGATGAAAAGTTCTCACCACCTGTAGCAGCTGCCTGCTTTGTCAGCCCTACTGTGTGTGAAACTCTTGTTGATGTAGCTGATGAAAATATACAGGAACTACTGAAAGAGGCAGAGGAGTGTGTGATCCAGTTCACACAGTCACAATCACAACATGAGGATCAGTCCAGAGATGATGGAGAGGAGAACAGGAAGCTACCAGAGGAACCAGAAGCAGCACCATCCACATCAGAGCAGCCAGCCATAGACTTCCGCTGGAAAGAAGTGACACTTTTTATCACAGCCTAAAACCTTTGGCTTTAGACGTATTGGCTGTGCCTGCTTCACAAGCTTTTGCAGACAGGGTACACAGCAAAATCAGGAGTGTTAAAAAATTGGTGTTGGTGTTAAATGACTAGTGTTGGTGGTGTTTTAACTCTGTGCATACACAATATTACACTGTCCGTTGTTAGTTTAATTCAGAGTTGGTGAAAATTTCAGGTGTTAAGACCAATTAACTATCTGCAGTGTAGAACGGAGCCACGCCCCCAAGCCTCGTTTTCATTTTCATTTCATGTACGTGTATATAATGACTTGAAAGTCATATCTGCCCTGTTTTTCTGCTGATTGCTGTATTTTGATATTATGCCTGAAATATTTTGTTGTAAGTCAAAGTCATTGCAGTAAATGTGGTTTTAGGCTGCGGGGATATTTAATTTCGCTGCTGGGGGGGCAGCAACCAGATAAAATTCTCCAGAGCAGTTCCAGAAAGGAGACACCAAACGTTTTGCCAAGTGTACTGTTGTATTAAATAAATATAGAGGGAATGCTTATTACCGCTCTGTGTACTGAGTAATTGATAGGCAAATTACTGAAGAGTTGTATCAGGATGTTTAAATGTTTTAAATAATTACATTAATAGTACACTGTAAAACCTGATGACTTCAGTGAACTCAATTGACTTAAATCATTTATGTTCCTCAAATCACTTCACCATAAGAAATTCCCTGAACTGAGTATGAGCAGCACATTTTTATTGTTGTATACACTCAAGTAAACTGAGTAAATTACTCAGTGCAAGTTTTACAGTGTAACAGTAATAAAGATGGCACCATATATGGGTGCAGTTTTCATAATTACAATTCTGCATTGAGATCCACCAAGACGATGATGTCAGTATGAATTTTCCTTGTAATTCTATTTTTCTGACACATTTATGAAGTTATTAAATATGTGTTAGTGGTCTAATCTCTGAGTCGCTACAGTAGCTTCACAAGAGCATGAAGATCAAAATAAGCACAGTTCTAAACCTGAATAAATATTTCAGTGGATAACCGACTAAATCAAGCACAATGTTAAGAGAGAATAAATCATTCTCATAAGAGAGAAAAACTCCTGTCAACAAACTGTTTTGGAGACAGCATGTGGCCTGTTTATACTGAGGCCTGCTGGGAGAAGGATGTTTTTTCCACCTAACCTCTAGATGGCGATATTGTTGGTGTTGAATAGAAACAAAACTGAAAGTAACTTTAAGCTGACGCCCTCAGCGAAGAGGAGCTGTTCACAGGTTTCACCGCTCTGGACTTCACACAGTGAGTTCATTAAATATTATATAGTAATGGACAGTAAGCTTCTGTGACTCAAGATATTGTGAGTGTCTGAATGTATGGATTCGTTAATTCGGCTCAGTGGTGGATTAAACTAAAGGGAAATGTGAGAGATGCTGATGAAACCCGTCATGAGACACGGGGGGGGGGGTGTATATATATATATATGTATGTGAAAACTATTAATGTGCTTAGGCTAGGGAGACAGAGAGCGAGAGAGAGAGGGAAAGACAGAGAGCGAGAGAGAGAGAGGGAGAGACAGACACTGGGTACATGGAGCATTTTGGGATGTTCCACTCATTTACCACTAGAGGGCGATTTTCAGCATGTGATCATGTGACGCACTGAAATTGTAAGTAACTGTAACCTTCTGCTACTAGAGAACCAGATTTCACATGATTGTTAATATGTATGTATAAATATTTATATTTTATATGTATATAAATTCACTTACTTAAAGTACAAGTAAACACAAGAAAACATACGCACAGTTTTTCATATACAGGAGTATGTAGATGTGTCAGGTACATAGAAATATTAATAACATTTGAAAACAATGATACTTCATTTATTTATTTAGTTATTTATTTGAGTGACAATGATGTATTTGCCCCCCGTGAAACTATATGCCCTATTATTCAACCCCATTTCCAAAAAAGTTGGGACGTTGTACAAAATGTAAATAAAAACAAATTGCAATGATGTACCAATCATTTCAATCCTATATTTCATTAAAAATAGTACAAATACAACAAACCAAATGTTGAAACTGAGAAATTTTATTGTTTTTTGAAAAATATTTGCCCATTTTTAATTTGATGCAAACAATATGTTTCAAAAAAGTTGGGATAGGGGCAACAAAAGGCTGGGAAAGTGGTGGTTAATTGGCAACAGGTCAGTAACACAATTGGGTATAAAAGAGTATCTCAGAGAGGCGGAGTCTTTGAGAAGGAGGGGTTACCACAACAATTCAAAGTTAATGTTTCTCAATGTAAAATAGCAAAGAACTCCTACTTTTCATCGTACACAATACATAATATCATTGAAAGATTCAGAGAATCTGGAGAAATCTCTGTATGTAAGGGACACAGCCAAAGATTAATATTCTCTGGCCTTGATCTTTGGACACTCAGGCGGCACTGGATAAAAAACAGATATAATTCTGTAGTGGAAATCACTGCATGGGCTTAGAAACACTTCTGAAAACTACTGTCTGTGAAACGGTTTGTCACTGCATTCACAAATGCACGTTAAAACTCTAAACCACAGAAATAATCATATTTAAACAGGATCCAGAAATGCTGCCACTTTCTCTGCGCCAGTATTCATGATGGTTTAGGGGTGCATTAGAGCACATGGCACAGGTGACGTGCACATCTATGAAGGCGCCATTAATGTTGAACAATCCATACATGTTTTGGCAACATCTGTTGCCATCCAGACACCGTCTTTTTCAGAGAAGGCCTTGTTTATTTCAGCAAGACAATGTCAAACCTCATTCTGTATGTATTACAGCAGCACTGTGCCGTATTAAGAGTCCAGGTGTTAATCTGGCCTGCCTGCAGCCCAGACCTGTCACCACTGATAATATTTGGTGCATTATGAAGTGAAGAATACGACAAAGGGGACCCTGAACAGTTGATCTAGTTTGACCAGCAGTGCTGTGTGGTCAAACTACTGATGTCTGGTACTGCTAATCAAAGTACTGACCAAACATGTATGATGCAGGATAGATGTATGATGATATGGATGAACCATATTAGAATACTGGAATGAGTTTTAAGAAATTATCAGAGAGTTTCTAGTTAGAGTCTGTAGAACTGAAGGGTTTGGGTGAGTGAGCTGTGTCAATACATAGATATGGTAAGCCATATTGTTCTGCAGGATTCAGTCTGGTGGAAGAATCTCAAGGTTTTTTGGGTATTAGCAGCGATTTATGTTTGTTGAGCTGATTGAAGTTTTTTGTTGAGTAGATTGAGCTCTTTGGATAAATTTGCTTAAGCAAGGCTGGGACTGTTTGTTTTTAAGAATTTTAGAACCGACTGCTACATTGAGATAAATGAGACAAAAAGTGTGTGGTTCAGTATTATTTCCTGTCAATGATGTCTTTACGATGTGTCAGCTATTTATTATTTTATTTGTGAGAAAATGAGTCATTAGTTGACTGAGAGCAGTTCAGGATCGGTGACTGTAGAAGGTTTTATTAATCTGTCCACAGTGATGTACAGGAGTTTAATGTCTTCATCAATGATGTCTAAAAGAACAATCATTTGGCCTTTTAAGCTCTAGATTAAGGTTTTTAAGGCTCTGTCTGTAAAGGTGCCCGAGTTTTCTACTCTCCCTTTTTGAGATTTTCCTGCTGTAGTGTAGTTTTTTTTTTATTTTCATATATTTTATCTTTACAGGAGCAGTACATCATAATAGTTGGAATTTTTGAGGATAGTATTAATATAATATAATATAGTTTGATTCTATGTTTGGATCTAAAATCATGATAAGAATGTCAATAAGAGTTCCTAATATTGAGGAGAGCTAGTTTTATGATCTTAGTGATGGACCGTTGAGCCACTCAAGGCTGTTGTGAAATACAGATTAGATTGACTGACCTTATAATTTCTTAACACCATGACTGTTGTGCTGTTGGTCAAAACTGACAGGAAAGAAAAATGAAAAATTCAGGGAGATTCACTCGAAAGAGGCCCTGAATATTCTGCTCCATATGAATCGATTGCATTACATTCGATGCTGGAAGTGATCTTTTTTTGCCAGACACATGAAGGGGTACAGGGGTCTGCAAACAGAGGTTAAACAAAGTGACAGCTGTCCGGTGACACCTCATTACTCTGATGCAGGGGCATCCCGGCTTCTTTAAAGCTCCATATACCGAGGAGTACATTGCATGTTGTCTCGTTCAGATTGATTCATCCTAGAGACAGTTATTACAGAATATTCAGGACCTCTTTTGAGTGAATCTCCCTGTATTTCTATAATTACTCAACAAGGTGATCAGATGGAAAGACCAAGGAGTCTTAAGCCTCTCCTGCTGCACAGATGTTTCTCCTCAGTGATCTTGTATGCAGCTCCTTGGGTTTAGTGATAGAGTCAAATAAAGTGATATACTGTTATAGCAGTGATTATTATGGATCTAACCGTCTGTGGCTCCCTGCTGTTATAGCAGTGATTTTTATGGATCTAACCGTCTGTGGCTCCCTGCTGTTATAGCAGTGATTATGATGGATCTAACTGTCTGTGGCTCTCTGCTGTTATAGCAGTGATTATTATGGATCTAACTGTCTGTGGCTCTCTGCTGTTATAGCAGTGATTATTATGGATCTAACCGTCTGTGGCTCTCTGCTGTTATAGCAGTGATTATTATGGATCTAACTGTCTGTAGCTCTCTGCTGTTATAGCAGTGATTATTATGGATCTAACTGTCTGTGGCTCTCTGCTGTTATAGCAGTGATTATTATGGATCTAACTGTCTGTAGCTCTCTGCTGTTATAGCAGTGATTATTATGGATCTAACTGTCTGTGGCTCTCTGCTGTTATAGCAGTGATTATTATGGATCTAACTGTCTGTGGCTCTCTGCTGTTACAGCAGTGATTATTATGGATCTAACTGTCTGTGGCTCTCTGCTGTTATAGCAGTGATTATTATGGATCTAACTGTCTGTAGCTCCCTGCTGTTATAGCAGTGATTATTATGGATCTAACTGTCTGTGGCTCTCTGCTGTTATAGCAGTGATTATTATGGATCTAACCGTCTGTGGCTCTCTGCTGTTATAGCAGTGATTATTATGGATCTAACTGTCTGTGGCTCTCTGCTGTTATAGCAGTGATTATTATGGATCTAACTGTCTGTGATTGATTTGATGTCCTTCAGATAGTCAGTCCATATATTCATTCCATGAATTGGCACACAAAGCCCTGATATTCACACATTGTAATTACTTTTCAGGCAAGATTGTGTTTCATTTCATATTAATGTTTCATATTAACTGTTTACATGTTTTATGGAGGCGGAGCCGCATTCCTGTGTCCCACTTCCAGGGCTTAAAGACAGAGTTTCAGAAATGTACCAGTTTGAAATGGTCATTGTTTTGTCCCAGAAGACGTCCAGAAGAAAGTCCTCCAGGAACTGTTCTATAATAATAATGAACCATATTTTATCTTTTCATCAGACAAGTGTTTATTTTTTAATGCTCACTTCTGTCCGTCTTCTATTCCTTAATGAGCGGTCGAGACTCTCCGACTCTCAGAGGAATAAAGCGCTAAAATGTTAAACTATTTGAAGAGTTTTCACTTTTCAGCTGCGTCCGGATTTAAAACACAGCGCGGTCACTCAGCAGAGCAGAGCTGAGCGAAGTGGCCAGTCAGAGGAGAATCGAGCTCCGGTCAGGAGTTTTAGATCAATCAGATCCCGGCGGGAGAGTTGAAGTGGCCGCGCTCTGCAGCGCGCGCTCTCTCCGGCGCTCGCGGGCTCTGTTTAAACCGAGCGACCGTTACGAGCTGCTCACAGTAACTCGCTCACAGCATCAACAGCAGCGGGTTTATCGGCTTTATTCTCCGGTAAAACCTCCTCCAAACGGCCGCTACAGGCTTTATGGAGCCGCTCGGGACCCGGAGACCTTTTTCAGCTCCACACACACAAAAACGAGGATTTTTCAGCAGCGCCGGGTCAAGTGGAGCTCCAGCCGGGATTACCGGACTTCAGGGGGCAGAATTCGCTTTAAAAGGTGGGCAGTGATGAAATGAAACCCCCCTGACAGGAATTAGACCCTCTCTCTGCTTCTCTGGGGGTCCTGTCTCTAACGCTCGGGAAGGTTAGCGGAAGGAGCTAATCTAGCTAAGCTCTGTCTGTTGGAGCCTCGTTGCTGCGGCAGATTAGCGCCACTCAGACCCCCGTGAAGCCCCCCATGTGGTCAGAGACGGAATAAAGCTGCTAATATTCGTTTGTGCTGGTTTAATTATCAACTATTAGGCTAAAAATGTTTTTAATAAGTGACGTCACTCAGCCCCCCATCAACGTCAACAGATTACATCCACAAACCCCCCAGAGGGGATAATGTGAGCCCACCCTGGTCGCTGTTAAAACCCGCTGTGTTCCTGGTGCTTCCAGTAAATTTCCGCTGATATTTGATGAGCGTTTTAACAAGTCACACAGTAACATGAGCGCACAAGATACACTGAAAGACCAACATGAATGTTTTTCTTCCTTAAACTACACTGAAAAAAAAATCCTTTTTGTTTCAACTTAAAAAAGTTAGTGTCCATGCTGCCTTAAAATTTTAAGTTAAGTAAAATTAAAAAACATTTATTAAATCTTTGCATAAAGTTTACAAAGATCAAATTAATTAGTGAAATTAATAGAGTGAAAACATTTTTTTGTTGCTTAAACGTAAATTCTTGAGTTAAGGTAACTAGTTGACAATTTAATTCAAATAGAACTGTAATGTTGTATGAACTGGACATCAAATCAGTTCAACTTAAAAACCTTAGCTTAACCAGCTACATCGCTTTTTAATACCCACTGAAATCCTTTGTTCACTTAACATGATTTTGACTTCTTTCAAATAGAATTATGTAGTTAATGTAATGTCTCCACTAATCAGTTCCACTAAAATTACTTAGCTTAACCAGCTTCATCGCTTTTTAATACCAACTGAATTCCTTTGTTCACTTAACAATTTTGACTTTGGATTACTAAAATGTATTTTCACCAAATTGAACTTAATTCGGTTCTCTATTGCCGACTTCCCTTCATCTTAAAACGGAACTAATTGAAATAGCAAGTTTATACAACATGTGAAAAAATTGTTTTACATAATTGGCTAAATACTATTTCGTGTAAAGTTACTGTAGGGAAAAAAAAGCAATACAACTGCAAGCCTTTTAGAAGTTTAATTAACAAGGACAAGGTAAATAACCAGCTTGCTGAGTCCAATCAAAACAATTTGTACAAAATGTTTGAACACAAAAAATATGGAATCGTATGCGAGTTACTAGTTACGCTTAGCTCATGTACAAATAATGAGCAGAATGAGGCAGAAGCAGATACTTTTTGTAACAGTGCCAATGACCAACAGAGCCACATAACTAGCTGTACAACAGCTCCAGTTACTCAGCTGGGAAAAACAGCTTATAACAGTTTATACGTGCTTGTGGAAAACCTAATCATTCTGTTTAAGCCAACAACTTTCAGAGCTGGGCAATATAAAAATATTTTATTGGGCCATGATAAAATGAGCTATACTATACATCTGAGAATAATGTAGATTTCATCAGTGCTTAAAGAAAACCCTGACCAACTGCACATTTAGATACAGGTATAATTAGTCTAAGTGCAGCACCTTTTTCTGTACATTGTTTAGGAATCTGCCACTACTATGCATTTCTTGTGAGGGAAAATATTATTATGCATTTCCGATTTTGAAGACCAATTACCCCAACCTACCCCTTCGCCAAGTTGCCAATTCACCAACATTACAGTAGGAGTGATGGAGGAAGACAGAGCGCCATATACCCACCCAGAGAGAGCAAGGCCAATTGTGCTCTCTGATGTTCTGGCTGCCAATGACAAGCAGTATTACCCGGGATTCGAATCAGCAATCCTCGGCTCAGTAGCTGGACCACCCAGAGACCCGTGATAAAAATATTTTTATCATATCACCCAGCCCTACTTTCACCTAAATTATATATACAAGTTGTGCAGCAGTATATAGCTCCTCCATAAACAGGAACCACAAATACCAGTAATGTACTTGCATAGTATTTTGAATCTAGTATATCATACGTCACAGACGTCCTAACATTTTTGGAACTTTTCAGCAATTTAACTTTTTTTTTTTTTAGATGTAAAAAAAGTGGTCTAATGACACTGAATAAAACCCCTAAGGTCTAACTAAATAAAAGATATTACACCACATAAATATCAGCTATGGTAGGTATGGATAGCAAACAAAACTACCATGACAATCAAATAATTTCTAAGTCTGTAAATTACTCTATGATTAATCTCTTCAAACCACTCTAACCTATTTACACCTGATCAATTGAATTATACAGAACTTTTCATGTGGTCTCTAATATTTCTGAAGAAATATTATGCTCAGTTTAGCACATGTATTTTTGAGTATACACAGCACACACAGCATATCCACTGACTGCTTTACCACCTACAGAGTTTTACACAAGAGTCTGTTTCGGAGTCCATGAACCCTGGCAGAACACTGTTCACCCCCAATGTTCAGTAGAACCTTCTGAATGACCTCGAAGGTGTAGCGCAGTTCCTTGGGGTGGTCAATATTAAGAGCAAATAGCAGACCAACAAGCGTAGCTACCGCATGGGGGAAGTCACGAATGCCATTCAGGACGATCTGCTCTTCCAGTACCACTGAAAAGTCAAGGACGTCCTCCTCTTCTTGTATCAGCAAGATACCAATATTCACTCCTTTTGCCACCTGCTCCTCACTCTCTGTAGTCTACAAGTGAGAGAGTAATTTACTGAATTAGTACATTTAGTGACAACCAGTCGACCAGGCAGTAGTAATGATATATTATATTATATCTGAATAAAATTACTGCCTGTTAGACTGGTTGTTTGTCATTAATATTAGTAGTAATACACACAGATTTTCTGACTGATCATAGCCATAGTCCACTTTTCACCCTGTTCTTCAGTGGTCAGGACCCCACAGGACCAACACAAAGCAACTATTATTATTTGGGTGGTGGGTCATTATTCTCAGCACTGCAGTGACACTGGCATGGTGACGGTGTATGAGGTGTTAGTCTTTGTTGCGCTAGTAAAAGTGCAGCAAAAGATTGAGAGCTTCCATCTCTGACTTTACTTTTATCTACAAGGTGGAGCAGCTGTAGGTAGGAGTGTGTAATAGAGTGGAGGACAGCGAGTGAACACGGTGTTTAAAAACTCCAGAAGCACTGCTGTATCTGATCCACTCACTGTACCAGCACAAAACACACAAACACCTCATACACCACCGCCACGCTAATCAGTGCAGTGCTGAGAATAATGATCCACCACCCAAATAATTCTAGCTGCTCTGTGGTGGTCTCTCCTCTGGATCCTGAGTATTGAAGAACAGGGTGAAAGGAGGAGAATAAAGTATGCAAAGGAACAGACAGACTACAACTGCATACAATTACATAAAACATGTTATTACTACAATGTCCTTATATATGATCAGTAGATTTGATAAGATAGACAGGAACAAAGTGGCATACACTGCATACACATGTGCGCCACTAGACAACAGTAGGTGAACTGATCATGCATCTGACACGTGCCTGCATACACATCTTTATAAAAAGACTCAATACTGTAATTGTGGCAATGCATCATTAAATATATGTTAAAAAATACAGTTATGAACCATTATGCATGTTGAAATCTGTATTTTCAAAACTTACACAATTTATGAATGGCCAAAAAGACAACCAGTTCAGAGTGTGTATGATGCACATGCAAAAAAAATCCATATCATTTGAGCATAACTAACATTCACTAAACATGCATTTTGTCTGCATAAGAGAAACTAAAAATCAGATGAAAAAATGTGAAATTACGCACAAAACAAAAAATTCCTGCCAAGCTTACCTCAGCAGTCTTTAGAAGTTTTGACGGATCCTCCCTGAGAAAATGTGGAAGGCCTCTCAGAATGACTGCCCTTTTCTTTTGAACTGAATTCTGTTGAAGACGGCACACAAGACAAAGTGACAATGCACATCAGTTTTCACCACAATTAAAACAATTAACATTGGCTATGTTCACACGCAAATATATTCTCCAATATGAATTAATTTAGATGATAGGTTCTTATGTAAACAAACAACTGATGAAAATCTCCATGTACGTGCATGCTACAAATAATCTGATCCAACATGACCATATGTAGAGTATCACTGAACCCGAGTTTTCAGATATTGAGTGGAAGCAAAGGTCCCATTTGATTTTTTTTTTTTAATCAAATAAAGTAACTTCGTAAGAAATGCCCTTTTTTGTTAAATCTTTTTTGAAGTATGACAGGAAAGTTTTCAGCACATTCTTGTGTCCTGTGTTGTACACAGACTGGCCCATCACGTGGCGACGCACACGTAAGTCCACATTTAAAAAAAATAAAAATAAAAAATAAGAATGTATGTGTGGCGGGTATGGCATGTTCTGGCCTATATATTTCTATACATGTACTCACATCATCAAGCAGAGACAGGAGGCTGCTAAGTGTTTGAATGCAGTGACTCTTGGCCCTATACATCTGCAAGAATCTTTCCAAATACTGATCCAGCCCAGAAGCAAACGTGTCCCACAGGTCAGTGGAAGTAAGTCGAGCAAATTCTGCTTCAATCTACAAAAAATAAAGCCAAAAACAAACAAATTTTTAATTGTTACCTAAATAATTATAGTTCATGTAACTGCGATGATTTAGCAATTAATCCATATGCAGCTTCATCAATTTACACTGAAAAACTGCTTAAAACCTTGATAGAATCTGCAGAGAAATCAAGCAAACGTAAACAAACGTTATCTACATAGCATAGACGTACCTGTTTATCTGTGAACAAAGCTGGCCACTTGGCCTTCACTTCTGCCACAAGTGGTTGTTGTTCAACTATTTCTTTTTGTCGCGGAGAGAATGTGCTGGCCGTCATGTCAGTAACTTTCTTCCAATCGACCCTCTTCTTCTTCATCTCTGCAACAATGGCTGCCCTCTCCTCTTCCAGCACATTCTGGGTTTTGCCTTCAGGAATATCTGGAAGAAAGCTGACTTCAGCCTTTTTAGCTTTCTTAAGCTTCTGTTTTGGTCCTGAATTTCGGCAATTCACTTTCAGCTCCGAGCATCCAGACACACGAAGCTTGTTGCGGTAATTTCCCATTTTAAATTTTAAACTGAATTTCCAGCAGTACCACCCCTTCACAGATCCAGGCTCTCTCAGGCAAGGATGTTTCTTAACAAGATTCTGTGCAACAAGGTCATACTGCTCTCAAGATGGGTATGCTGAGTATTTGTACATTTCTTCAGCCAAGGGCGGCACGGTGGCGTGGTGGGTAGCGCTGTCACCTCACAGCAAAGAGGGCCTGGGTTCGATTCCCCAGCCAGGTGACCGGGGTCCTCTCTGTGTGGAGTTTGCATGTTCTCCCCGTGTCTGCGTGGGTTTCCTCCGGGTTCTCCGGTTTCCTCCCACAGTCCAAAGACATGTAGTCAGGCCAATTGTGTAAAATGATCAAATTGTAAGTCGCTCTGGATAAGAGCGTCAGCCAAATGCTGTAAATGTAATGTAATTTGTCAAGTATCTCAGATTTGGTGTCTTTACTTATATTAAGAAGGGTTCCATTCTCTTGAAAGGCTTCAATACCGCGTTTAAGCTTCAATTCCACATCATATGAGAATTTTGGAATCACAAAAGGGTCAAGCCATAGTCGACGGCATGTAGGAGTGTCCTCCAAGGAAGATGATGAGAGTGATGAAAGACTTGCTGTGTCCAACGTTGAGTCAGTCCGAGGGGACTCAGGGGTTTGCTTGAGGATTACCTTCAAAGTGGCCTTCTCTTTTGGAAGTTCAGACAAGCTTGTCAAGTTGCAGAACTCATTGCCAAAGTCTGGATCTTGAAATTGAACTACAAAGTCACCATGCAAACGAAGCTTGCATTTCAAAAAAGAGTGAAAGGAATCAAGAGTCTCTGGCTCACTGTCAGTATGTATCTTCCTAATATCATCCTTGCTTAGAATGATTCTTAGCAACATTTTGTACACTGGAATCTGTGAGAGAGGGAGGGGGAGACAAAGGGAGAGAAAAAAATTACCCCCACATTATTGCCTTATCACAATGTTATGTTTCTTGTTCACCAGCTCCATGTTAAAAATATCACGTTCTACAATGGTGCAGCAGTTACGTTACAGTGCCTCAGAGCATTTAAAGTAGAAAAGTGGTAAAGTATAATTCAAATAAAGTGGATGTTTCACTAATGCACTGTGCCAATAATGATGAATCACTAAAACATGCTGATGTTACAATTACTTATGACAGCGGTGTTCTACGAGAGACATTTACAAGGGTAGGTTGACATACTCAAACACATTCTTAAAAAAAAAAATAATGTACTGAAAGACAGAAAGATGGCAAGCCAGTTTAGTGATAAACCATCAACTTAAACCACACTGAGCTTAAAATGAACACATACAACACAGTCCAGTCAGATTATTATGACCACCTCCTTGTTTCTACACTCACTGTGCATCTTATCTTTAGATCATATAGGACACTTTGTAGCCCTATAATTATAGACTGTAGTTCTGTATCTATTTCTGTATGTACTTTATCCTCCTTTCACCCTGTTCTTCAAATTGTCAGGACCCCACAGAGCAGCTATTGTTTGGGAGGTGGGTCATTATTCTCAGCACTAGAAAGACACTGGCATTGTGGTGGTATGTGTTGTGCTGGCATGAGCAGATCACACATTCAGCATTGCTGCTGGAGTTTTTAAACACTGTGCCCACTCCTACCTATAGCTGCTCGACATGGATGGAAAGGGCAAAAAAAACCCTCTTCTTCATCAGTGCCAACAGGATGTACTGTAGGGTCCTGACCACGGAAGAACATGGTTAAAGGAGGATAATGAAGTATGCAGACAAACCGAAAGACAGTCTCTAATTATATAGCGTCCTGTATGCATAGTAAAGCTGCTAAGATGGACAGTGAGTGTAGAAACAAGGATGTCATAACGTTCTGACTGGACAAAACAAAAACTCTCTTTGATTGAAGTTCGTAAAATTTACCTCAATGCAGCAGAAATGCTTTTGGAGAGATCGGAAGTCTGCCTTTCACCATATATGCGGACAGGGGGAAGTAATCATTGAGCTCCTCTGGCTGGACTACAAGCAGCTTTGCAGAGTGGTTCCTGCAGACTTCATAGCATCTCAGGTGTTCCAGGTACCAAGCTGTATAAGGTTCCACAACAAAACAGGGATTGTTTTCCACAATTAGCACATTAATCATTTTTCCAAAACCAGGAAGTCCACTTGTGCTTCCAGTGGATAAAAACATTCCTTGAGTGTATTTTGTCCCATGGATGAAGGCAGTTGTGGCAAGAGATACAGAAGTCAAACTTCCAAATTTCTTTCTGATAACATCTTTCAGAAAAAGGTCCAAAATCTCAAAAGAAACGGTTGAAATTTTTCCAACTTCCACTGTTGGTTTGAACAGGTTAGGTATGTCCATGTGATATGCTAACATGAGCTGGTGCCTTTAAGCTAAAGTCACCAAAATGTTTTTGAAATTATTAACATCCCGGACAACTTTCTTAAAGAAGCTGTGCTTGGCCTCAAATCGTATTGTCCAGAAGTCAAGCAGAGGACCAAAACAGCGAATCAAATAGGGATAGTGTTCAAGATAATGGTGCTTTGGTTTCAGCTTAAACGTAGGGAAAGCTTCCTGCACAAGCTGCCGATGTTCAAAGATTTTGGCCTCAAGGTAGAACAGTTTTTCCTCAGTAAATGTAGATGAAGCTAATATTTCCACAATATCTTTAAGATCTGAAATGACACCCCAAGCTTTGTCGTTCTCTGGTACTTTATCCCCAATTAGCAAAGGCAGCAGCCTCAAAAGCGTCCAATTTTCGTGGCCGTTCCCACCAATTGTCCCTTTTAACGTGAATGCCTTTGGAATTGCTTGTGGTTTTTGTTTTGTCTGAGAACTTGTATGGAAAATGCTTAATGGCAGTATTCAGTTCCTCTAAAGTAAAATACTTGTTGGCAATCAATGTCTTTAAACACAAACACAGCTCCACAGGCACTATTCCCTCCAGCAAATCGTGTAACAAGTCAGGTGGAAAGCCCGTTATGCAGTGAAAATAGTTTAGTTTATTTAAAACACAGTCACCCTTAACTCCATCAACAACTATGCTGTCGTGCTCTTTAAGGCTCTTAACAGCTTCATTGTGCGATATTTTGGTTCTTAGTGGGAAGCATCCAGTTCTTACTGATGTACTCTGAATATCACTGCGACTGGCCAAGCAGAATCGGCAAAATTTATCAACAGAGAATGACTCCTGAAAGCCAGCAAATGAATGTGCTCCTAAATTATCTGAGGACACATACAGGACTGTGCCTTTGACAAAAGTACCTAGCCTATCAATGTAAAATCCTTCATTTTCAAGTATACAAAGCTCTTTAAGTAGTGGTTCAACTATTTGTGCATACCCAAATGTTTTCACATCATTACTATTGCTCAGCAAGCCTAGGTATATACTAGACAGGGCAGATCTGTATTTGGCAGGCAAATTTGCAATTACCCAATAAATAGCAGTTATTTTATGTTTCTTCCTTGAAGTTCCCAAAGGGTTGCAGATTTCAAATTCATCTATATACAATCCTAAAGAAATTGACAATTGTTCTTGGGAAAGAATTGGATTCTCTTTAAAATATAGCCCATCATAAAAAGATCTGTACTGACCAGGCAGCGATGGTACATTTGTTTCTTCTATAACATTGTCAATTACATCACACTTGTTCAGCAGAGCTGGCAACACACATGAAATTGGAACATAAACAAATGTTTTGTTTAGTAAAGGATCTAACACATACTCAGTTGGCTCAATTACATTGAACCTTTCCTTGTAAAACAACTGTCTTTTGTATTCAGTTCCAAGTGGTCCACTCTGTGACAGACAACTAAAAGGATTGGTTTCCTGTAAGGTTTCTTTCAACAACTTTAGTGTGACTTCATCTATATTACAACTGAGCTCTGTAAAAATGTTTTCTGCAGTTTTTTTTGACAGTTCACCTGCTAAAATTCCAATTTCATGAAGTTCATTGATTATTTCCTGAGTAGCTGATTTTGATACGTGCAAGACGGCTTGCATTCGTAGAAGCAAAGATGCAAGTCTATTCCTAATTTTGTCAGCAATGCCATCACGCTCTTCATTATCATCAGACTGAAAATCAAAACAATTACCATCAGCTGACTCAGTGTTATTAGAGGAATGCCCGCCAGTATCTAATAGGGGATCAGAGTTTTCACTCAGTGGTGGGCCATAAAGAAGCTCTGCTTTAACATTTTCTAAAAAAGCCAAAGCATGATATCGACTTCTGTGAGAGGTAAAACTGGAATAAACTTTTGACTTAAAAGTACAACCATTAAATGGGCAGGTGACAGTTTCCTTATTTCTTAAATGAGTGTTAAGATGACAAAAGTATTGCTTAAGAGTTGCAGGTTGATTAAATGCACATAGCAGACATTTAACTCTGAAATTCACGTTTTCACCAGAGCTAAATCCATGTTGTTTCACGTGTATTTCAAGAGCCTTGTGTGACTTAAAAGAGCACACACAGTCACTGTAAATACAAGGAACCGGTACTCGTCCTCCGTAATGACAGTGGCTTGATCTATAATGTCCAAGTATTTTTTGACGGTTGTTTGTGACGTAAGTGCAAAGCTTACATTTCCACCTCATGCATTAACAGCACGCACAGCATCAGTTCACAACCTGAAAGATAAAATAACAGAATATTAGCAATTAGCGTTGCAACAGTATGAGATTTTAAGGTGTAATAGCCATCTAAGAAAAGTATTATATTCTCTGTCTCTCTTTCTCTCTCTCTCTCTCTCTCTCTCTCTCTCTCTCTCTCTCTCTCTCTCTCTCTTTCTCTGTCTCTCTCTCTCTCTCTTTCTCTCTCTCTCTCAGTCTGTCTCTGTCTCTCTCTCTTTCTCTCTCTCTCTCTCTCTCTCTCTCTCTCTTCATCTCTCTCTCTCTCTCTCTCTCTCTCTCTCTTCATCTCTCTCTCTCTCTGTTTCTCTCTCTCTCTCTCTCTCTCTCTCTCTCTCTCTCTCGTCTCTCGTTCTCTCTCTCTTTATTTACACACACACTCCTGAACACATATATGCACCTACATGTGTTTTACTATACAATAAGAATATTGAGATATTTGTAGTATTGTTATCAGGAATAATGAATATGTGCAGTCTGATCAGATCAGGCCAGTCAGCTTCAACAATGACAGCTTGAGAGAATCACTGTTCAGAGTTTATGAAGAACCTGTATTGGACTAGATTTCTGTATCACAGCCGTTCACGACCGTTTATCTCCAACACAGCAGCTAAACTAGGCTGTATAAACAGGTAAACTGTGGGTGACACCTGTTAACTAAAGTGTCTGACAGACACTGTAATAAAATGTACACAACAGATTTCAGGTTAATAAACAGAATCATTATAAAAGAAAGAAGAAACCTGTAAACACGGTACCTGTTTATCTCGGATCAGCTAGCTCAGCTAACGCTGCCTCAGGCTGGAGTCCAGCTGTGAGAGCGGATCTCAGCAGGTCTCGTGTTTGGCCGCTGATAATAACGCTGTTTTATTAAGTTCTTGTTAAATGAACACAGATGACCGTTTGGACGCGGTCTGCTCCTCCTGTGTGCTGGTTCAGTTCTCCTCTGTCCTTCTACACTAAACTGGACATCTCTGTAGTGTTTTTCCTGCCAGAGCTGCTGTTTTAAGGTTGGTGAATCTTTTAAATTTAAACGTGTGTTGTTCGTATTGGTGTTTGAACTGATACAGTTATAATTTATTTTTACTCTGTAAAGTTAAAAATGAAAGTAGTGAAGTAAAAGTATCTCATTAAAAATGAACTCAAGTAACAGTAAAAGTACTGTGATTTAATTCTACTCAGAGAAGTACAGTTACAGGGTAAACTCTACTCAATTACAGCAACAAGAGTAAATGTAATTCATTACTTACACCTCTGGAATTTTCCATCCATACCTAAACAGAAACGTATATAAAGTTTAGTACATGAATAAATCCAGTATCATAGACGCTTGTGTGACAAATGCAGTGTAGCTGATTTTGATCCATGAAAACTCTGCTGGCCCAGTCTTGTTAAGATCTGATATCAGAGACACTCTAATGTGACTGAATGTGCTCCAACTGGTTTTCTCTTTCTGAGGAAAAGGAAGTTCCAGCTAGTTTATGATTCAGTCTGAACTCCAGTAGAGGAGCTGAGTGTGTGATATAATAAGCTGGTGGACTGTGAGAAACTACAGATGGTATTATCATATATGAGCTGGTGAGTGTCTCTGCTGTAGGACTGGAGATCCTGATAAAGATGGAGCTGAACTTTTCTAACTGAAGACTCTGAAAGACTCTGAACTCTGACCTCAGAAGCAGGTGACTCTGCTCTCGGCTTTACTGGGTATTTTTACTGATTTACTGCTTGTTTTTGACTTTCGGTGTGAAACAGACTCTCAGACTGAACTGAGGTTAGAGAGAGGAAGTTTTCAGTTCAGTGAGTTGTGGTTATTTGCTGAAATGTCTACATAGGAAAATTAACAATTCTGCTGTTTCCAGTTCTGATTATTACTTTCTGTTGGGTTGTTTATGTAATGATTCACGGTGTGTTTCTTTGCACTGTGTATATTTTTCTTTAGCCTCAGATCTGTGTTCTGTATATATTTATCATTTTATGACTGTCTGTGTACAATACAGTTAAATCCTTGCTGCACTGACTGGTGTTGGAGGCAGCAAAAAAATCTTCTTTAAATTCTGATAATCAGTGTTTACTGAAATTGTTTACAGAGGAAGAACAAAATCTACTTAACTCTGAATGGAAGTTAACAGAATAGCATTTCCAAGTAATTCTGTAGCTTTTCTGTTCACCAATTCATTATGAAATGTAACACATTCTGAGGTGCAGCTGGAAATTTCAAATTCTCTAAAAACTTTAAAAAACAACAAAAATGTACAAGAGGTACAAGGTTTTGTTCTGAAAGGGATGATATGCAGGTGCAGCTTAAAGCATGGGCTGAAGCCCAGGGCCCTGAGTAATTCAGATCCTCTAATTTTTCTTTGGTGAGTTCCCTTCCACTACCTGAGCCTGCCCAGACTTCTGTGAATCCAGTTTTCTGTGAATTTTGTAAGTATAGTGCTATATTACTACAAAGGCTAACATGGGCTTTATAAAAACGTGAAAGCAAACATCTGATGTTATGTCAGTGCATTAAGGTAAGACATGAATGGGTCATTAATATTTTTTATTCCTGCTGTGGCAGTACGCTTTAGCCTAAAATGATGAAGTTTAGGTTTTAAAGGTTGTGTTTTGTCTGATTTTATCTCAGTAATGTCGTCTTCATTGGGCAGACATGGCTGTGGTAAGCGGATACATGCTTTATAGTGAAGTGTGCTGCACTGCTGGTTGTGATTATGTGAATCCTGTATTCCGGTTAATTGCTGTTGTTTTGTATTAACATAGAGCAGAAGTGTTGGATTAGGTAGGGTGACGACTGTATGGCTGGAATAGGCTAGGAATGCGACATAAACAAATTTGGAAACTGCAGGTACTAAGTTGGCCTACCCACTTTTTCACAGGCCTACCAATTTTGTCTGCCTAATGCACTGGATCAAACAATAGGCTACAGCATGTCATAGAACTCAGTTGTTTTGTTCTAAAAGACAGATTTAACGCTTCACATCTTACTGTACGCTCTATGGTTTTAACAACAAAAGTGTTTTAAACATCAATTTAGAATAATTTAGTTAATCATGGTATCAGCTAGCAAACTCTTCTCAAACTTGCTGTTTTTGAGCCAAAAGTTATGTGTGAGGTGGACCTGGCTTCCTGTTTATTACCTTATTCAGCAATTTCAGTCAACCTTAAAAATCTTGTTGTTTTTTGATAAATATATTTATCAATTTTTGAATTTGATGCCAGCAAACACATTCCAAAAAAATTTGGACAGGGCAACAAAAAGGCTGGTAAAGTTGTGCAATGCATTCATTGATTGACAACTGTGGCACTAGATTAAAAACAGATATGATTCTCTGGAAATAACTGCATGGGCTCAGAGACACTTCTGACAACCAATGTCTGTGAACATAGTTCGTTGCTGCATCCATAAATACAGTTTAAAACTCCAAAACGCAAGCAAAGAAACCAAATATAAACAGGGTCCAGAAATGCTGCCACCTTCTCTGGGCCCAAACTCATTTAAAATAAAATGAGGTGAAATCGAAAATTGTCCTGTGGTCCAACGAATCATTTGAAATTCTTTGGAAATCATGGACACTGTGTCCTCTGGGCTGAAGACCACTCAGCTCAATACAGTCATCAAATTAATCTTGACTGCCTTTTCAATCTACTGACCAGAAAACATTGTTGAGCACATTAAAGCCCCACTCTGAGATCAGTGCAGTAGTCTGGCTGGCTTTCAGTAGTGCTACAGCAGATTTTTAGAGCTTTCAGTTAATAATGTAAACCATTTGCACCATGTGAAACTGAAAATAAAGTATCACTGCTTTCATAGTTTTTATAAGAAGTTTTAAGTGTGGCTTTTGCAGAATCTCTAGTTGTAACTTACTCTTAATAAGCTGTCTCCCTCTCAGTCTCTCTGTCTCTCTCTCTCTCTCTCTGTTTCTCTCTCTCTCTGTATTTCTCTCTCTGTCTGTCTCTGTCTCTCTCTCTTTCTCCGTCTCTCTCTCTCTCTCTCTCTCTCTCTCTCTCAGTATTCCTGTGTTCAGCCACTCCTGTGTGTGGAATGTGATTTGGTGTTGTGTGGAATCTGGAAGTAGTTCATGTTTTTCTAATGAAAAACTAATTCAGACGCTCATTGAGTTGTGAACCTGAACTGAAACCGTTTCTCTGTGAGCAGAAACACAGTAACTCCCTTGAAGTTCTCCTGCAGTAACTCTGTCTCTGAGCTTCATGCTGTGTTTCTCTTCATGTATGAGTGGAACATTAGAACCTGTTTAATCTGACTGAACATGGATGATGTGGTCACTATATCAGACCATTAGAACAGCAGCACTGCTGTCTGTCTGGATTTCTGGGTCACATTCAGACCGTCTGTTCAGTGTTTACTGACTTCACACACATAAAGCCAAAGCACTGAGTGTTTCTACATCAGAATAAAGTTCTGTGTTCAAGTTGATTTGATTTGACCTCAGATACACTTTTAATATAGTGAGAGTGAAATGTGCTCCAACTGGTTTTCTCTCTCTAAAGAAAAGGGAGGTGTCAGATTATCATTCAGTCTGGACTGGGATTGAGTGTGTGCGCAGGAGTGTGTGCGCAGGAGTGTGCGCAGGAGTGTGTTCAGGTGTGTGTGCAGGAGTGTGTGTGCAGGAATATGTACAGGTGTGTGTTCAGGAGTGTGTACAGGAGTGTGTTGAGGAGTGTGATATAATAAGCTGGTGGACTGTGAGAAACTACAGATGGTATTATCATATATGAGCTGATGAGTGTCTCTGCTGTAGGACTGGAGATCCTGATAAAGACGGAGCTGAACTTTTCTAACTGAAGGCTCTGAAAGACTCTGAACTCTGACCTCAGAAGCTGGTCACTCTGCTCTCAGCTTTAGTTCTGCTTGTGAATATGGTTTCAGTGTGGAGTACTGAAGGTAAAGTGGAGACACGTGGTCTTCACACCTGGTTTATTTAAGTCCTCGTCAGAGTTTGAGTTTCTGTGATATTGTTCTGTTTTCATTTGGTTAGTTTCACTTTATAAAAGATAAAGTCCACCAGTTTATACACAGGCAGTGTTTCCCCGAGATTATTTCAGGCTGGGTGCTTGACCCTTCACTGCTCCCACTGTAGTCGTGTGTATGTGGGGTCAGCAAACATGTGGAGGCCAGTGTAGCATCATCATGAGGAATTATTCTTTAATAATGCTCTTTATACGTTTCTACATTAATTACACAAGAAGTGTGATTGTAGGAGTTTATTTATATTCAGTTAATTCATATATGAAGAGTTCATGTATGATTGCTGAATGCTTTAGAGTTTATAATGAGTTAAATAGTAATGTGCATACTTTTTTCTGTAGAAATGTGAAAGTCTAGTGTTAATAGTTTCTTAGCAACTAAATACTTTTAACGTTGTTCAGCCTTTTTTGTAACACTACAAAATGCTATGTGGATCAGGTCTATAAGAAATGCCAAACAGATCTTTATTATAAGGTTATCTGACCAATTCTAAGGCTTTGTGAAAAATGCTTTAGCAAGTTATGTATGCAAATATCCAGCAGGGGAGCTCTCGCTAGTTTTATTCATCAGGAAAACAGCAAAGGTGAAACATCATGTTGAAGTTTAATTTCTTATATTATTCTATTTTCAGCAGTACAACACAGATTTCAATACAATATATAAACCCCAAACTAAAATCTCGGATTATAGAAAAATAAACTTTCTTGATGAAGCTATATGATTAAAGCCTGTGGTGAGTAGATGCTAAAAGACTACTCTAAACTCTAACTCTCTTTAAAAGCAGCTTTAAATAAATTAAAGGTATTTCTGGAGCTCCATAGTTACTTATCATGTGATTATCATGATAACTGTTATAATTAATGATGGTAATTAAAATGTAGTTTCCTTAAATACGTTTACACTCTTTAAAAATGCATTTGAAACTGAAATGATCAGAAAGAACACCAAGCTAGAAAGATGGTAAAATTCAAATGAAAGGTAAACAGCGCCTCTCCTATAGGAGATTATATCTTCTCACCTACTGAACTCATTCTACGGCAAAATTATGTTGAAGATGCTTTAGTACTGATTGGTTTACAGGTTTACTCCAACTGACTGAAGCCTCACTGACATGTTTTTAGAATAAAGACTGAAAAAATATCTGAGCAGGTAAACCTGTGTATGAACTTAAATTTCTCATCTGCTCAAAATTACATTTTGAATTCAGCCATTCCTGCTAACTGAGGTACGTTTAGAGGATAAAGTCTGCAGGCAGTAGGCAAGTGAAAGCAAGTGACTGGAGAATGAAAACTACTAAAAACGTTTTATCTTTTATTTCAGCTCTGCCTTTATCTCCTTTTATCTGTCCAAACTGTGAAACACATGCCGTACATGGTACTGGGAGGAAGGGGTGGGGTTTAGAAATGTGGCAGAAAGGGGCAGTTTACAATTTGCATACTAAGCATTTTCACAGATCTTGGCATTCTTCAGGAAATTACTCAACCATAAATATGTTGTTTGAGTAACTGAGTTTTTTAACCTCAGTCACAAGCTGAGGATATTTCTGAGCTGGCTCAGGTATGTCATTGGAAATTATCTGGACAAATAAAACTAAAGCAAATCATCTTACATGAGAAAAATGTTTTTTCAAACATTTTCCTGGTGTCAAATTTAAAGTGGGCATATATATATTTATATACACTGTTATGTTGTGTGTTATGTTCAATTAAATTTAAGATTTAAGCGATTTGCATATAATTGCATTTTTTATCTACATTTTGCACAGCTTCCCAAAATGAGGTTGTAAGTAACATTTCAAACACAGCAACTTTAAAGAATTCTTCATTAAATCAGATCAAACGATGATCTGAATATTTCAGCAAGACTTTTTTTTCATTTTAGTGTGTGATGCTATGATGTTTCCTCACATAAAGCAGTTTCTGTTTTGACCGTGTGCAGCATGCTCATGAAGAATTTCACATAAATCCTACACCTGAGCTCACACATCACCACCCCTAGTCTGATCACATTAATATTCAGGACACTAAAAAACAAACAACATGAAAAAGAAATCTGAGCACAACAGAATTATTGTAATAATCCTGTATTAGATTAGATTTCCTTATATGGCTGTAAACCTCCGAATCTGTATTTTATACACATCAACAGGCAATGGGTTGACACCTGTTAACTAGCTAGCTAATAAGCACTTGCAATAAAACATATACAACAGCTTTGAAGTTCAATAAACAGTATATTTTTCTACAACAAAGCAAGAACAGGAGGTAGAAGGACACCGTACCTGTTCAGCAAGGATTAGT
>NC_051222.1:3629161-3686661 GCF_015220715.1 Pygocentrus nattereri | reverse complement strand
TAATTTAAAGTGTACTGTATCTCAAAAGTTATGTTTATAAAAAGAGACTAATCGTGACTACATTAAGAAACTGTTAGAAAAATGGATGTATCATTTTCATTGATTTTATTTTACTTTCTAGAGCTTTTAAAAGTAGTTGGTCCAGCTGCGCCTGTTGTTGTTGAAGCTGGTGAAGATCTGGTTCTGCCCTGTTCTATTGAACCCAGGATCAGTGCTGAAGATATGGTGGTAGAGTGGATCAGACTGTACCTGAATGACAGATTAGTGCACCTGTATGAAGATTATGAAGACAGAAATCGGAGGCAGATGGAGTCTTACAGAGGAAGAACAAGCTTATTCAAAGAAGAACTAAAAAAAGGAAACACTTCACTGAAACTCTCAGCAGTTCAACCTTCTGATGATGGAGTTTATCAGTGTTACGTTGAGTATAGAGACTGGAATAATAATGTAAATATATATGTTGAAGTTAAAGGTAAGAACCATCACAATTTCACTGTATGATTAGTTCTGATTTATTAACTTACATAATGCATGAATTAATCAGTAACAGTTTACAGTATAGGTCTCAAAATTAATTATTCATTTTTAAGTTATTAATGTTGCTTTATTGGTATATTACTTAACATTTGATTAAGCAGTATTTATTATTTAGTAATGGATTAAGAATGTAGTATTTGAGTACATTAAACATTAAACTGATAGTTTCTCTTTTGTTACTAGTGTATTTACTGTGTACTAATTACTGCTTATTATATTGCCAACAAATTCATGTGAATTTATTCAAAAAGTGCATAATTAGACTGCTAGTACTTATAATTTAATCAATCTAGTGAAACATCATTAAATATTTCCTTCTTTAATTAATTAATCAGTTACTAAGTAATAAACAAGCTGAATTAACAGTTAAGATAAGATAAGATGCCTTTATTGTCATTGCACAGTGTACAAAGAAATTGAGCAGCAATGCAGCAGCACTTTCTACATACAAAACAATTAAACACATCATTATATCATATATCATTAACTAATATATCACTAACAGGTAATTACTGGTTAACAACATAATTAAATATAGCTTTGAGACCATCAAGTGTTACAAGCTCATCTTTATATCACATAAAAGACCACATACAGTACTTTAGATTCTTAAGTACAAAATTTGAAATTATGTCTAAGCATTCAGTGTTAGACAAAAGCATACTCTACATATTACTATAATGATAAACATCGCAATATAACATTAATAATTAAAAAGAATAAGCTTTAATAAATAATAATAAACTATAATTAGTGCTCAATAAATCTTCAATATAATACACCATTCTGACACTTCCACATTCAAGTGACAGCCCAGGTGGCTGCGAGGAAAGCGACACTAGTCGGCTGTCATCAAAAGCCGGAAAACGCTATCTTTCCATCTGTTTTTAGCAGCTGGCTAACTTGAAGCAGTGCTCCGTCACTCACACAACACGGAGAATTGATGATACTGTAGATCAAACAAGACAAAAAAAGTTTATTTCAGTTTAAACGTAGCTAAAAGGAGGACTCTGTCAGGTGTTAGATACATCATGGTTCATAACATGCGCTGATATGGATGTGGTAGGGCTGATGGCAGTAAGGCAGTGTGATCCATCACTGATATACCGAGCTAGCTAATGTTTGCTGTTCATACTAAGTTGATGTTGTTCAGAAACTCAAAGTGTTAAACTTTCTTAAATTATGACTATTACAAAAACTGCAGCCATGCTTTTCCAGCTGGTAAAAACAGCTAACCAGAAACTTTTTCCCACTCTCCCATGACAGATTTGTGAAGCGTTCCACTGTTTGGCGAGTGTTTGTCATGTTCTGATCATAAAAGATAGTTTAAAACAGCAATTAACATTTTTTGGCAATATTTCATTAAAAAATTATTTTTATAAAAACTTATTCTAATTATTTCTTGCACATAGTCATTCTGAATTCTGAACTATGCCTAATATACCACAACCTTAGTACAATTTTATCATGTTTGTGTTTCAGGAAAAGGTTTTCATGCTTGGAAGATTGTCCTCATCTGCATGTCAGCTTTTGCCATTACATTAACCGCTTTTACAGCTTACATCGTGAAAGGTAATTTTTAAATTCATAATTTTCAGGAATAAATTATATTTAAAAACATTTTCCCTATGGACTGTATGCATGTGCAGAAACTGTGCAATGTCATGACTTCTGGATGACTGTATAATTTAGTATGATAACATTTCAAAAAGCTGAGCTCCTTGTCAGGTTATGTGCTCCTCACATCCTCTTGTGTGTTAATATGGACCGTGTTCACTCTAACTTGTTGATTTTCATCACTAAAGCATCAGGAGGTTGCCAGAACTAGCAAAGTTACATTTCAGTAGAACAGTAAAAAAATTGTGCTTTAATTATTCAAATTGAAACAATATTGAAATACATCAAATGGTTCCAAATTGATCAAATGTCATCAACATAATTACCAAAACAGAAGAACTAAAAAAACAAACTGATTGTGTTGATGTAACATATTTTATTTGTCATATTTCATTACAACAATATACAAAAAGTTGCTACACTACACAGACTACAATCACTAAGTATCAGCATTTCTGAATATTGTAATTCTGAATTACAGTCACTGGATGATAGGGCTTTCTGAAAGATTTCCATTGTTTCTCTCTAATTTTAGATAAATTCTCAAAAAAGCAGCTCTCTCCTGCACAATGTTCAGTCATAACCTACATGCGAGTCCAGTCAGAGAATAAGAAGGAAGAACTGAACCTGAAGAAATTCAACACATCAGAGGAGGGATACAGAAGACTCATCCCAGCTGTCACAAACTGCAGAAAGGCTCAGTGAGTGTTTTACATACCCGTTATTGAGCTAATATTAATACTGTGGTGTAATTTATGGGCAAATTGTTAAAGTCTAGGGGGTCTAAAGAACTTTAATGGTCTTGTCAAAGTACTGTTACTTTCATGTTGCATAAAAGCATGAGATATTACATAAAAACATTACATATGTTGCACATATACATGTGTATGGTAGGAACACATTTCAGTTTGCATACCTGAGAGTTCTTCATCCAGATTACATGCCGCATACACTGCCTCACCAGCTTTGCTAAATGACCTTCCACACTGTTTTTCATTTTTCAAGATTCATTCCGTCCTCATCCACCTTAATGAAACTGCTTTATTTCTAACACACAAAGAAATAAACAGTAATGTTACGTATAATTTTGTACAAAATGCACTTAGAAAAACGGATCCCACGCAATCTGTTAAGCAGTAAATATGCATTTTACTTTATGCATTATCATCTGATTTATGAGCTCCCACTTTTTGAAGTTTAGCCGTCAACATTCACCTCAACTTCCGTGACTTGGGTAAGTAAAGCAATACAAGACAAGCAGAGGAGCAAAAATAAGCCTCTGTAATATTTATTTTTAAAAACGTTTTATTTCAGAACTTCTACATAAGTTAAAGGGAGAACGTCAGTCTGTAGTGCTGTTCCCGCTGTTTTCCCTCAAGATACGCTTGGCAAGTCCAGTGATTTTTTTGGGTAATTGTTTTATGCTGACTCAGCAAGGTTAGATAGCAAGGAAAGTCTACTTACAAACAGGTGACACATTTTGAAACATAAAATATAAGATGTTTCCATTCATTTCTTATCCTTCTGCTATTACCAAACACAGTTCTGGTTGTTTTTAGCATAATGACTTTTAATGTAATAAAAAGTGAATTAATTCTTTTGAGTATAGATGTATTTGTGTAAATACATAATTTACTACATAATTTAAGGTGCTGGAAAATCTTGAAAATGGACCTTGAAAGTGCTTGAAAAGTGTTTGAATTTGACCTTGAAAAAGGTGTATGAACCCTGAGAGAAGAGGGACCATCTGGCTTGTTGTCAGCACATAGTTCACAGGTCAGCACCTGTGATGGTCTGGGGGTGCATTAGTGGGTGACTTGCACATCTCTGAAGGCACCATTAATGCTGAATATGTACAGGTTTGGAGCAACATATGCTGCCATCTAGATTGCCCAAAACAGGGCCAAGCAACACAACTAAAGTCCAGACCTGTCGCCCATTGAAAACATTTGGTGCATTGAAAATATGACAAAAGAGACCACCAACCCCATGTGTCAGACACAATGCACTGCACTGCAGTCCCCAGAATGCACTGCAACTTAAACTATGTGCTTAAATACTCCTATTCCAACAACAATTTATGGAACAGCAGTTACACCTGAAGTCTACACAATTCCACACCAGTCATATCACCATCATCTCAACTGCAGTTTAACCATCATAAACACCTAACATTAGCTCAGCAGCTCAGAAACGGAGCCAAAGTATATTAATGAACTTGCAGCAAAGAAAGGACGCCAGGTGTCTAGTTTAAGCAAAGGTAAGTTTGAAAGACTGAGCTTCTGGTGACATTTAAAAGAAATGGGAAATTACAAGTATTCATGTAATATTTCAAGGTCTATTATAAGTTACAGTGCAACATTAATTAAAAATGAAAAACATTTTTTAAAATTTTTGATATTTGTTGAGATTATTTAGTATGTCCTTAGTGGTTGAGATTGACACCCCTGCCCTTTTTGAGCAGTATTGAGCAGATGAAATCTCATATCAAGCAAGAATGGGAAAATGTTTAACTTTCAAAATTACTGTAAAAGGTCTCAGTTCCAAAGTGCTTACAGTGTATAGGTAAACGAAGAGGTGATGCATCACAATGGTAAACATGCCCCTGTTTTGCCAACTTTTTTGAAATGTGTTGCAGGCATCAAATTCAAAATTGGTATATATATTTTCAAAGAACTATGAAATTGATTTGTTTCAACATTTGATATGTTGACGTTTAAATTATTAAATGTTGTCATTTAAATTAAATATACAGTTCCAATTAATTGTACATGATTATATTGTATTTCTGTTTATATTTTGCACAGCCTCCTAACATTTTTGGAAATGGGGTTGTATGGCCATCAGACTGATTTTAGTCATATCATAAATCACTACTTGCTTGTTTTAAATGATAATTACTTAATATTCTTCTTAAAAACGCAGTTGTTAACATAGTACATATATTAAAGTACAAGATCATTGTAAACCTCAACAGGGAATGCTAAAGTTCCTTTTTTAAATTATCAAGCAAAAAATGGTCTGTGATTTCTTGCTCTGAGAAATCCCTACTTTAATTCTCGGGAAGCTTGTTAACAATTAATGACTTAATTAAGCAAGTGGGAGAAAACACAGGAGGAACAAAGGTAATGTGTCTCCACATATCCATGTCAGTGGAGTGCAAGAGTAAAAGATAGTATCAAGAATTACAATGTCAGTATTGAATTTTTTTTTTTTCAAATCATTTCAAATGCAAACACTGAGAATCTTTATATATTTTACTGACTTTCTTCCTCACCTGTAGATTTGCTGGCTGTAGCCTCACTGCACTGTGCCTTGAAATATTGAGTACAGCTCTAAAAACAGAAAATTCCTCTGTAAAAGAGCTGGACCTCAGTAAAAATGACCTGCAGGATGCAGGAGTGGAAAAGCTCTCTTCTGGACTCAAGAGTTCACACTGTAAATTGGAGATAATCAGGTCAGAATTACAAAATTTCATGAGATTTCATAATATACCAGCACTGTGGCATTATGCAACAAATATATATGTATTCTTATTCAATGTACTATATGTTGCTTTTACTTTTCTTTTCCAGACTTGCTGTGTGTAAACTCAGCGCACAGTCCTGTAATACTCTGACATCAGTTTTACAAACAGAAACCTCCTGCCTGAAAGAACTAGACCTCAGTAATAATGACCTGCAGGATGCAGGAGTGGAGAATCTCTCTGTTGGACTGAAGAGTTCACACTGTAAATTGGAGATAATAAGGTCAGAATTTCAAAATTTCATAAGATTTTACAATTCTACACCAGCACTATGGAAAAAAACAACCAATTTATAATTATTTTTATTGAATGTACTATATGTCACTTTTCTTTTCCAGACTTGCTGTGTGTAAACTCAGCGCACAGTCCTGTGACACTCTGCAGTCAGTTTTACAAACAGAAACCTCCTGCCTGAAAGAACTAGACCTCAGTAATAATGACCTTCAGGATGCAGGAGTGGAGAAGCTCTCTGTTGGACTGAAGAGTTCACACTGTAAACTGGAGATACTCAGGTCAGAATTCCAAAATTTCATGGCATTTTGCAATTCCACACCAGCACAATGAAAATATGCAACCAATGTGTAAGAATTTTTATTTAATGTACTTTGTTGCTTTTATTCTTCTTTTGCAGACTTGTTGTGTGTAAACTCAGCGCACAGTCCTGTGACACTCTGAACTCAGTTTTACAAACAGAAACCTCCTGCCTGAAAGAACTAGACCTCTGTAACAATGACCTTCAGGATGCAGGAGTGGAGAAGCTCTCTGTTGGACTGAAGAGTTCACACTGTAAACTGGAGATACTCAAGTCAGAATTCCAAAATTTCATGGCATTTTGCAATTCCACACCAGCACAATGAAAATATGCAACCAATGTGTAAGAATTTTTATTTAATGTACTTTGTTGCTTTTATTCTTCTTTTGCAGACTTGTTGTGTGTAAACTCAGCGCACAGTCCTGTGACACTCTGAACTCAGTTTTACAAACAGAATCCTCCTGCCTGAAAGAACTAGACCTCAGTAACAATGACCTGTATGACTCAGGACTGGCGAACCTCTTTGCTGGATTGAAGAGTTCAATCTGCAAACTGCAAATACTAAGGTCAGTATTCTTATATTTCCTAAAAATTGCTTATATAATCTATAACGATGAGAACATGGAACAAAATATCTTCTCCTCAGTACTGAAACTGAAACAAAAAAGAGAATTTTGGTCAGGGTCCATGATGGCCATGACAAAAGCTTGATTATGTGGTCATTGAACTATTAATTTGTGGATATGGATGTATGTTTTGGATCATTGCCCATCTGGCAGATCCAACCATGTCAAAGTTTTAGCTTTTTAGAGGAGACTGACAGATTTTCATTTAAATTCTCTTGGTACTCCTTCGAGTCCATTATGCCGTGTAGCCATCCTAACCAATGTCCCTAAACAACATAGACTCTCCTCCCTACCTAACACTGGGGATGGGGTTCTTCTCTGTATAACATTTATTTTGTTCATACACACTTTTAGTGTTTGTTCTAACAATAGAACCAAGTTCCAGTAGTGTGCAGTGAAATCCAGGTGCTAACATTTGTCGAAAAATGAAAGAAAATATATTTTTTCTGCCACCCCTTCCACACACACACACACACACACTGGTCTACTTGTCACTCATCACTTGTGACTTTGTTTTATGTAGTTGTTCTTTCCCTGCCTCACGTTTTGTTTGTGCTTTGTGTTTCTTTGTTTAAGCCCTGTAGTTTGTTTTTTGTTATTAAAGCCTGCTTGCACTTAAATCCAGCCTCCCTGTGCTCATATATATATATATATATATATATATATATATATATATTCTTGTTTTTTAGACCTTTTTTAAATATTGCAATAAGTTTTTTGGTAGATTGAGCTCATTAGAAACAAGTATTTTTACAATTATTTCTTCACATATCCAGTTAAATTTTTAGTTCTATAATAACAACAGTGTATATTCCATCTGTTTGATGATCCAGTATCCTAATAACACCTGCTTAGTGGTTGTTCTGAAATAGAGGGTAAGTTGATGCTGATGAATTATGAAGAAATACATAGAACTTTAAAACTTCAAATGTGTCATTTACATAAACTATATTTCTCTCTTTGCAGACTAGTTTGTGTAATCTGAGAGGAAGACTTGTAAAAATCTGGAATGAGCTTTAAAAACAGAAAACTGCCCCACATTTACATGAGCAACTTTATTTCAAAGATAACGTCATATTTTAGAACCTTAATTTTTTTAAGCAGATCACATTCAGCACACAGAAAATGATCATGTACATTACAATAGAAGACCAGGCACACACACCAGTGGTTCAACAATGGGAGTAAAATAAAAGAAAAAACTCAAATACAGTAATTACAGTAAAATACAGTAATTGTTGATTTGCAAACCATTTGCTTGCTTTAGTTACTAGTGCTGTGTGAGTCAGAACAACTCAGCACAGGCTATGGAGTCCGGTGGTAGCATTTGTGACCTACCAGACTAAGAAGTTCAGTAGCACAGTAATATTTGTAGTACACAAATTTTTGTAGTACACAAAAATGATTTATCTTTGTTTAATTTTCAGTGAAGAAATAAGAATACAGGTGCTGGGCATAAAATTAGAATGTCATAAAAATGTTGATTTATTTCAGTAATTCCATTCAAAAAGTGAAACTTGTATATTATACTCATTCATTACACACAGACTGATAAATTTCAAGTGTTTATTTCTTTTAATTTGATGATTATAACTGACATCTAATGAAAACCCCAAATTCAGTATCTCAGAAAAATAGAATATTGTGAAAAGGTTCAATATTGAAGACACCTGGTGCACCACTCTAATCAGCTAACTAACTCAAAATGCCTGCAAAGGCCTTTAAATGGTCTCAGTCTAGTTCTGTAGGCTACACAATCATGGGGAAGACTGCTGACTTGACGGTTGCTTACACAAGCAGGGCAAGACACAAAAGGTCATTGCTAAAGAGGCTGGCTGTTCACAGAGCTCTGTGTCCAAGCACATTAATAGAGAGGTGAAGGGAAGGAAAAGATGTGGTAGAAAAAAACTGTACAAGCAATGGGGATAACCGCACCCTGGAGAGGATTGTGAAACACAACCCATTGAAAAATGTGGGGGAGATTCACAAAGACTGGACTGCAGACTGGGATCAGTGCTTCAAGAACCACCAGGCACAGACGTACGCAAGATATGGGTTGCAGCTGTCGCATTCCTTGTGTCAAGCCACTCTTGAACAAGAGACCGTGTCAGAAGCGTCTCGCCTGGGCTAAAGACAAAAAGGCCTGAACTGCTGCTGATTGGTCCAAAGTTATGTTCTCTGAGTACATTTTGCATTTCCTTTGAAAATCAAGGTCCCAGTGTTTGGAGGAAGAGAGGAGAGGCACATAATCCACGTTGCTTGACGTCCAGTGTAAAGTGATGGTTTGGGGTGCCATGTTATCAGCTGGTATTGGTCCACTGTGTTTTCTGAGGTCCAAGGTCAACGCAGCTGTCTACCAGGAAGTTTTAGAGTACATCATGCGTCTTGCTGCTGACCAACTTTATGGAGATGCAGATTTCATTTTCCAACAGGACTTGGCACCTGTACACAGTGCCAAAGCTACCAGTACCTGGTTTAAGGACCAATGTGTCCCTGTTCTTAATTGGCCAGCAAACTCGCCTGACCTTAACCCCATAGAAAATCTATTTGGTATTGTGAAGAGAATGATGCAATATGCCAAACCCAACAATGCAGAAGAGCTGAAGGCCACTATCATATATCACACACTCAACACCTGAGCAGTGCCACAGACTGATCGACTTCATGCCACGCTGCATTGCTGCAGTAATTCAGGCAAAAGGAGCCCCAACTAAGTATTGAGTGCTGTACATGCTCACACTTTTCATGTTCATACTTTTCAGTTGGCCACCATTTCTAAAAATCATTTTTTTGTATTGGTCTTAAGTAATATTGAAATTTTCTGAGATACTGAATTTGGGGTTTTCATTAGTTGTCAGTTATAATCATCAAATTAAAAGAAATAAACACTTGAAATTTATCAGTCGGTGTGTGACGAATGAGTATAATATACAAGTTTCACTTTTTGAATGGAATTACTGAAATAAATCAAATTTTTCATGATATTCTAATTTTATGACCAGCAACTGTATCTATGAAAAAATAATGAAATGAAAATGATGGCAACATTAATCAACCCAGGGAGGGCTTGTAGTCACTTGATCTTATAGCAGCAGGTTTTGGTTTGGGATAAATGATGGAAGCTGACCGTTCAGAAGAACTTAACTGTAGAGTTAACACATTTGCCTTCTTAGACAACATAATATAACATTTTATTTGCTATTTTCTTTGCTTGGGTGGATCATAAAATCAGTCAAGTTGGGAGTCTTGAACTGACATTAGTTAAATCATTTGTTTTGTTGCAGCCATGCATGACAAGTGACATAATATTGACCATAATATACCAGCTGCTTTCAAGTTGTCCTGAAACAGTAATTATTAGCTTCTTTTTTCCTTCCTAAGGGCATTGAGAATTCTTGTGAGATGCACTTGACTGGAGATGCTTAGTTGTGGTTACATGAATTTTATGTTTCCAGATTATCAAGCCAGTTGTACTGACTGGGATTTTAACATTCATTTTCATAGTTCTGTTGTTTTGTCCTTCAAGAACTAGAAGTGTACTGCAAGGAAGTGTGGTTGAAATTTTCTCACACAAGATAAGAAAAACTAACACTACAAAAAGCATTTGCAAGCTTTGATATCTGCAAAAGGGCTGTTACTAAGTGGTGTCTTAGTAGGTTGTCCAAATATCTGAACATGCCACATCAAATATAAAGAAAAAAAAAATAATTGTATGCTTTGAAGATTTGAAGATTTGCTTCGTTTCACTTTTTAAAAAAGAAAATCAATTTGGCCAGGGATGCCCACAATTTTGTTTACAGCTGTAATGTCATAACTGAGTACTGTTCCAATTAAGTATCATCATTTGAGAATGCTCTAAAATTTGTATGTTTATTCTTTGTTTGCAGACTAGCTTTGTGTAATCTTGGAGTGAATAAATGTGAAAGGCTAGGATCACTTTTAAAACTGGAAATCTCCCTGAAAGCACTGGACCTCAGTAATAACGATCTGCAGGATTCAGGAGTGGAGCTGCTCTGCGCTGGACTGAAGACTGGAGACTGTAAACTGGAAAATCTCATGTCAGTGTTTCTTTCACTACATTCCTGAATGATAAATATTATGTTTTTCACTACTTTAATAATACATCTTTTTATATCATAAAACAAGATTTCTGTTGAATTTAAATTTTAAAAATAAACTGGTCACATAGTTTAGACAGTTAAATTCCAGCAGAAAGACTAAATGACAGCAATCATTTAAACATGATTTTACCAATTAAATACATCAATGTGTTACCAACCATCTGTACTAACCTTAGGTCAACAGTCGTCATTTGCACATTTCATACACACAATCATTCTGCATCACACACATGCTGTGGCATTCAGTCTGTTTAGAACAGACTCACAAGGCTTAACCAGAAAAAATGAGTTTTTGCAGTGCTCGGGAGCCAAAGTATGAATTTAAGGTTTAGTATTGGTTACATGCTGCATTTTCTGTTCTCTGTTTTCTATACCCCTGTCTCTGTAACCACTCTATCTGATGCAACCCAGAGGAGGAGGCATTCCCCTTTTGAGTCTTGGTTCCTCTCTGTAATTATTCCTAAAGCTCCTATGAAGTTTTTCTTGATATTGTCTTCCCTGGTGCTCTTCATTAGAGAGCTGGGTGCTATAGTGAAAGATAAATCCTGAAAATAACACTCAAGTTTTGGTTCTTTTGTGATTACATTATAATCATACATGCCATATGTATTTTTTCAGGAGACTTTTGCCTACTCAGACACAAGTTTGCTAACAGAATTTAGATATGCTTAATTATGTCTTTTTTTTTCCTCAACAACTTCAACTTCTAAAATATACCTTTATGATATTGATAACATATCACTGATAATGTACATTATCCAGACCAAAGTAAGTACAATATTTTATGTGTATTTACAATTAAGAATACAATATTAAGATAAGCAGTGAGATTCCAAATCTAAACTGGGTTATTTGCTGACACTTTAATGCAAATAAGTGCTAGATTAGTACGTATTTAGAGTAAGAACTACAGATTGTTATGTGTATTTGCCTGTTTTAATCAGTTCCTGAGAATGAAACGGAGAAGATACAGTAGAGAATACCTACACAATGTGGTAATAAAGTTCTAAAGGTTAATCAAATGGGACATCAAATGGTTTTGTCATAAAAAAAAAGATAAGGTGCCAAAAAAGAGACCACAGAATGTGCATGTCAAAAAACACTCTTCTTTGCCATAGGGAATAAAATCCTAACACTGGATGCTGTTCTTACATTGAGATCTGCCACTTATGCCAAAGAAGTTGTTTAAATATATGCTTAACTGAAATTAAATCATATGTTTAGCATGTTTGTTATGTTTTATATCAATGTGAATAACCTCTCTCACTCTATTATCTGTCTTCCTTTTCCTCTTTCTGCAGATTGTCTGGTTGTATGATCAAAGAGGAAGGCTGTTCTTCTCTGGCTTCAGCTCTGAGTTCAAACCTGTCGCACCTGAAAGACCTGGATCTGACCTACAATCACCCAGGAGAGTCAGGCGTGAAGGTGCTCTCAGCTAGACTGGAGGATCCACGATGCACACTAAGAACTCTCAGGTATGAACAACTGTGTTCAGAGATGCCTGTGTGTGTGTGCGAGTGTGTATGAGTGTGTGTGTGTGTGTGTGTGTGTGAGTGTGGTGGAATCAGAATGAACTACTGAAAACCGTAACGTTCTGCTCCTTCTGTACTTCTGCTGGCTCTCCAGCATCCTGATTCTAGTTTATGTATGCTATAATATCTATAGCAGCTCTCATTCACCTACACTGTATTCATTGTATTCACATAGAAAACAGAGCAGCTTTTCCATGTTGGGAAATAATATTTATTTATTATTTATTATTATTGGTAATATTTTTTAGGAAAATGTGTAATATTTTAGTAAAGAACACTATTTGAATCTGATTGAATTTTGCTCATTCTGTCAGTAAGTGCAGCACTGTCTCAGTCTTATTAGCGGTCAGTGTTGACATAGTCATTGCTCTTTAGGCAGAAAAGACGTCGTGTGTCTGCCACACTCTATGACCAGGCCATGATCTCTGAGTCTCTTTATCAGAGTGGATCTCAGTTTTAGATCAGAGGGTGATTATTAACTTAGTATTCTCGTATGTGATAAAGCTTCGTTTAAGGTGTTTTATAATTGGTTTTATTGTAATCAGGATTGCTTGTGTGCTCTGATTCTGATTCGGAGTCTGAGATCATGAACATTGGTGTAGAACTGTGCTTTAGGACTAGGCAAGTGAGGGGACTGTTTTCTTTGCTCAACTCTTGATACTCCAGAGCTTTATAATGAATGGGGTCTGCCGCTTTATAAATGCATCAGATATTTGATTTCTGTTCGTTGCATTTTCATATGTAATGGAAATCTTAGTAAAAAAATGGCAAAAATGTAATATAATGCAGATATTCTCAAATTGCACAGTATGCATAATGTTTAATTTTTTATATTTAAGTTGGAACAAATAAAACGAGATCTGTAGTGCTGAATTTTGAGTAATATCACAAAATATAAAAACAATGTATTTTGTTCTGGGTGCCATGTACTTCCAATGAAACACACTAATTATGCTCTCTTTGTAAGTACTTGAAGTACTGACTATATCCACCTTAGGCTCAGAAAAAAACATATGTTGTAATGTGACATCATTTTTCAGATAAGATAAATATTAAGATAAATATTGTTAATTGCTGGGAAAAAATTGAAATAAATACATGGAAACCTGGATATTCACCTTTCTTCCACTGAACATGTGAGGTGTTCATAAGGCGTCTGGAAATGTGTGAACTTCTT
Organism: Pygocentrus nattereri; assembly: GCF_015220715.1. Classification (NCBI taxonomy): domain Eukaryota; kingdom Metazoa; phylum Chordata; class Actinopteri; order Characiformes; family Serrasalmidae; genus Pygocentrus; species Pygocentrus nattereri. Next base: position 3,672,993 of record NC_051222.1, on the reverse strand, counting down.
GATTGATTGCTGCTTTCTGGAACTCCTCTTTTAGGCTTTACATTCATCTCTAGGATTTTCCGTTCTACAGCTTACTGGGCTATGTGTGCAGTGCTGTTAGTGTCTTCTTTTTTGGTGGGGAACCCCAAGGGTCTGCAGTTTATTCAAAAAAGTTTGCAAGTACTACAGTGCTACGTTTGTTTGTTCAATTATGGATGGAAACAAAAGGGATAAACGCAGAACAGAAATTGGAGTCATTTTTCTCTGTGTTATCAAATATTTCCTGCAGTTAAGAAGCTTTCACAGAAAAACCAGTGTCACCAGTGAAGAAGAGGAAGACTGGATATGCTCAGCCATATGACTGGAAAATCACTCTGAGTGGAAAACATAGAGGAAAAAACAAAGTCTTGGTTTCTCTCACAAACAAACCACTATCCTCAGAGCTTTGACAGTGAGCTTGTACATCATAAAGACTATAATTTAATAAAGCTCATATAAAGATTATATTTCATAGGACAGTACAAATACAGTGCCATGCAAAATTTCTGACACTGTAAATACCTAAGCATGTAAAAGATGGCCCCGAGTTCCAAAAGGCATAAAGTTAAAGACAACACAAGATGAGTTGTGGAGAATAGGAAACACCATCAATTATCAAACAATATTAAATATTTCAAAATAGAAGTTCCAAAATGATCAATTGAAATGGATATAAATACACTGCTCAAAAAAATAAAGGGAACACTCAAATAACACATCCTAGATCTGAATGAATGAAATATTCTCGTTGAATACTTTGTTCTGTACAAATTTGAATGTGCTGACAACAAAATCTCACAAAAACCATCAATGGAAATTAAATTTATTAACCAATGGAGGTCTGGATTTGGAGTCACACACAAAATTAATGTGGAAAAACACACGACAGGCTGATCCAACTTTGATGTAATGTCCTTAAAACAAGTCAAAATGAGGCTCAGTGTTGTGTGTGGCCTCCACGTGCCTGTATGACCTCCCTACAATGCCTGGGCATGCTCCTGATGGACAGTCTGTGGTGCAACGTGGCGTTGGTGGATGGAGCGAGACATGATGTCCCAGATGTACTCAATCGGATTCAGGTCTGGGGAACGGGCGGGCCAGTCCATAACTTCAATGCCTTCATCTTGCAGGAACTGCTGACACACTCCAGCCACATGAGGTCTAGCATTGTCCTGCATTAGGAGGAACCCAGGGCCAACCGCACCAGCATATGGTCTCACACGGGGCCTGAGGATCTCATCTCGGTACCTAATGGCAGTCAGGCTACCTCTGGCGAGCACATGGAGGGCTGTGCGGCCCTCCAAAGAAATGCCACCCCACACCATTACTGACCCACTGCCAAACCGGTCATGCTGAAGGATGTTGCAGGCAGCAGATCGCTCTCCACGGTGTCTCCAGACTCTGTCACATCTGTCACATGTACTCAGTGTGAACCTGCTTTCATCTGTGAAGAGCACAGGGTGCCAGTGGCGAATTTGCAAATCCTGGTGTTCTCTGGCAAATGCCAAGCGTCCTGCACGGTGTTGGGCTGTGAGCACGACCCCCATCTGTGGACGTCAGGCCCTCATACCATCCTCATGGAGTCGGTTTCTAACCGTTTGCGCAGACACATGCACATTTGTGGCCTGCTGGAGGTCATTCTGCAGGGCTCTGGCAGTGCTCCTCCTGTTCCTCCCTGCACAAAGACGGAGGTAGCGGTCCTGCTGCTGGGTTGTTGCCCTGCTACGGCCTCCACATCTCCTGGTGTACTGGCCTGTCTCCTGGTGGCGCCTCCAGCCTCTGGACACTATGCTGACAGACACAGCAAACCTTCTTGCCACAGCTCACATTGATGTGCCATCCTGGATGAGCTGCACTACCTGAGCCTCTTGTGTGGGTTGTAGAGTCCGTCTCATGCTACCACGAGTGTGAAAGACCACCAACATTCAAAAGTGACCAAAACATCAGCCAGAAAGCAGAAAGGTACTGAGAAGTGGTCTGTGGTCCCACCTGCAGAACCACTCCTTTACTGAGTGTGTCTTGCTAATTGCCAGTAATTTCCACCTGTTGTCTGTTCCATTTGCACAACAGCTGTGAAATTGATTGTCAGTGTTGCTTCCTAAGTGGACAGTTTGATTTCACAGAAGTTTGATTTACTTGGAGTTATATTGTGTTGTTTAAGTGGTCCCTTTATTTTTTTGAGCAGTGTGTATATATAGGCACAGCCATAATAGTGTGTATGTGTTTGTGTGTGTGTGTGTTTAGAGTGGAACATGGAGGTGAAAACAGAATCAAACCAGGACTGAAGAAATGTAAGTACATACAGTCAAACACACACACACACACACACACACACACACACACACACACACACACACACACACTTGTTTCTGTGAAAATCGTGACATAATCCTACAACACTGGAACTCCTTTCTGAGAGATCTGGAGATGAAAACAGGTCTGTGTTACAGAAAGTTCATATATTAAGTTCATCAGTTGATATTTTATTTTCTACCGTCTTTAAGACGTCTGAACTTTCACAGTCCAGTCAGGACATTTTCCAGTTTAAATATCAGGAGATAAAAACACACGATGCTCCTGTTCAGACCACACGGTTAGGACATGATAAACTGACCACACACACCGTTCTGACCATTAAATCAAGGACAGGAAGAGAAAAACTCCAGGACTTAAATAATAATCAGGTGTATGAATGATGCGCCGTGACGCTGCGTAACAAGGCGTTATAGAGAGTGAATAAGGAATTTATCAGGTCTCTGAAAGTTTCACTGTAATCAGTGACTTCCTCTGATGTTAAGATATTCTTAATCAGATTCATTTTAAATTAATTACCTTTCTTTATAAAGACACTCATGATCCCTTAGATCAAAGGATCAGCTCTGCCCCCTTTTTCCAAATTCTGCTCACAGCCTAACAGGAAATCACACACTGGAAGACTTTAAACAGACTTTAAACAGGCTTTAAACAGGCTTTAAACAGGCTTTAAACAGACTAAACGGGCTTTAAACAGGCTTTAAACAGACTAAACAGGCTTTAAACAGACTAAACACACTAAACAGGCTTTAAAAAGGCTTTAAACGGGCTTTAAACAGGCTTTAAACGGGCTTTTAAACGGGCTTTAAACAGGCTTTAAACAGGCTTTAAACAGATTATAAACAGGCTTTAAACAGACTTTAAACAGACTAAAGTCTGACAGTCTCTCACAACTCAAGACAATCACAGAGCTTTCAGTCTCTGACTATGATGATGTAAAGACTGGGGATCTTGCAGGGTCACTATTTGTAAAACTGCAACTAGAGCTTTGAGAGTATTTCCCATCATGCACCTGGTGGAAGTTTACTAGCAGAGAAACCATTTTTTCTTCTACACTCTGTAGTGGTACAAATGGAAAGATACATTGACTGGGCATGTAAAGATCTGAGGCTCAGAGCAGTTCCGTGTAGAGCTGTATATTCTGGCAGATCATCACCCAGAATTTTATTATTTACCTGTAAAACACGCCGTTACTTTTTTATTCAACATAAAAACTTAAACATCAACACAACATGCAGTGATTCAGCATCGTTGAGTGGGTGTTATGATCTAAACCATAAAAGCTAATAAACAAAATAAGAAGCTGCTGTAAGAGAGAAAAAAACATTGATGCTTCTTCAGTAATGTCACGATTAGCCCCTCCCAGTCCTGTCCATGTGCTCGTGTTTTGGTTTTGTAACTCCGCCCCTGATTGTTTTCACCTGTCCCTCGTTGTTACGTGTATTTAAGCCCTGTGTTTGCCCCTTGCGTTTGCCAGTCATTGTATCGTTGTTTCATTGTACCTGGTCTTTGTTTGTGTGGATTCTAGTCTTTGTTATTTCATACCCTAACTCTGTACGCATCGGCTTTATGAACCTGGACTGTTCTGACTACGACCCTGGATTTGCCCCTAATAAATCTCGCTTATCTCAGCGTGTGCGTCCGCCTCCTCGCTCCCCGTTACAAGTAAAGCTGTTCTTAGAGTCGTCTGCCCATTTCCTTACATCAATGTTCGCTCAGTGAACTTGAAAAAGTAAAAGAGCCAGGTGAGAAAGAGACTGAATTAAGACGGCTCCTGACCACCTCACACTAAACGATCGAGATGACGTGAGCGCGACGCGACTCTAGCAGGACTGTCATGATTTTATTCAGACACTGGAAATTTGTCTGAGCCAGTGAAATGGCTTGAAAAGTGGTTTGTTGTGAGGCCGGCATGAATATTTTAAAATGTGAAACATCAGTGAGGAGTTGGCTGGTATGTTTATCCAGTAGTTTACACCATAAAATCATTATGTTACACATGGAACAACATAATAAACAGTGAACAGTGAAACGGGACCACCATAGATTGATCAGTCATTATAGATGATTATTCATAGATTAATCACCATAATCGATCATTCTCAGCACAGCCGTGACACTGAAGTGGTTGTGTGTTGCTGAATGTGTGTAAAGGCTGGACGATACAATGATAGAATGATAGAGCGATAAATTACATCACGATGTGGTTTTCAATCAGTGCTTCCAGTAAATTGAACAAGTGCATGTATTAGGAATCTGTATTCTGACTAATTTGATATGGGAGTAACAGTTAATAAACACACTGTTAACCACAGAGAAGGAAATCACAATAATAATGAAATCAAAATAATAAACAGACATCAACTGAAATTAATGTAGGACTGTGTGATTACTTATTAGCTGACAGCGCTGGACTGTATGCTTACTTATTAGGGGACAGTGCTGGACTGTATGCTTATTTATTAGGTGACAGGGCTGGACTGTATGCTTATTTATTAGGTGACAGGGCTAGACTGTATGATTACTCATTAGGTAACAGCGCTGGACTGTATGATTACTCATTAGGTGACAGCGCTGGACTGTATGATTACTCATTAGGTGACAGCGCTGGACTGTATGCTTATTTATTAGGTGACAGGGCTAGACTCTATGATTATTAGGTGACAGCACTGGACTGTATGATTACTTATTAGGTGACAGCGCTGGACTGTATGATTTCTCATTAGGTGACAGGGCTGGACTGTATGATTATTTATTAGGTGACAGGGCTGGACTGTATGATTATTAGGTGACAGCGCTGGACTGTATGATTACTTATTAGGTGACAGCGCTGGACTGTATGATTACTCATTAGGTGACAGGGCTGGACTGTATGATTACTCATTAGGTGACAGGGCTGGACTGTATGATTATTTATTAGGTGACAGGGCTGGACTGTATGATTATTAGGTGACAGCGCTGGACTGTATGATTACTTATTAGGTGACAGTCCTGGTGTTATTTTTTAAAAACCTATGTTGCACAAAATTTTGCAGTGCATAAAAGAATAGACTTGTATTTTTGTTATTTATAAACAGTCAAAAAATCTGAAAGTTTTTGTGTTGCTAGAGTAACAGAGGCTGCCCCTTCAGATTAACTAATGAATTATCACCACAACTGATGAGGACTCATCATCTTCTATAAAGGTATTTTCTCCTCAGGGCACGATGTGAAAACAGTCAGCTTTTAAGAGAAAAATCATTGTTTCTGGAACGATCAGCTAGAGTAGTTAACCTAGTGAACAACACATGTTAATGTGCTTTGCTGTCATGGAGGTTTTCTAAAAGACCCTGTGTACAAAATGACGAGTCCTCATCCTCATATAATGCTGCGCTGCCGAACTCCAGTGTTGGTTCATCTAATGTTTCACAGGCTTTTTGTCTTTTAAATTGTTTAAACTTATATTTTCTATATTTTACACCACATGTACACAAACTGACCACTTCATTCAGCCCTTCTCCTCATATCTACACTCACTGTCCATTTTATCAGCTCATCTTACCATATAGGTGCACTCTGTAGATTATGATAAGACTAATTACAGACTTCTAGAATTAGCCAGTTCTTAGGAGCAAGTATTATTTGGATGGTGGGTCAGTGACACTGACAGGGTGGTGGTGTATTATTGTTGTGTTGGTGCGAGTGGTTCAAAACAGCCGTGCTGCTGGAGTTTTTAAACACAGTCCACTCACTGTCCACTCTATTAGACACTCCTACCTTGTCGGTCCACCTTGTAGAGACGACAGCTCATCTGCTGCTGCACAGTTTGTGTTGGTCATCCTCTAGTCTTTCATCAGTGGTCACAGGACGCTGCCCACAGGACTCTGTTGGCTGGATATTTTTGGTTGGTGGACTATTCTCAGTCCAGCAGTGACACTGAGGTGTTAAAACACTCCAGCAGTACTGCTGTGTCTGATCCACTCGCACCAGCACAACACTAACACCCCCCCCACCACTTCAGTTTTACTGCAGTGTTGAGAATGACCCACCACCCAAATAGTACCTGCTCTGTGAGGGTCCATGGGGTCCTGACCACTGAAGAACAGGGTAACAAAATGGACAGAGTGTAGAAACAAGTAAGTGGGCTCACTGAAGTGGCTGGTGTGTGAATGTCTACAGTGATTATTTTGTAAAGCCAGTTTATTTTTGAAGGTTTTGTGCTCCTTTGGCATTGAACACGTATTTTCAGAAGAGGGAAGAACACAGGGTGACATACAAGAGTGGAGGGAGGTGCACACAGGTGGATTATATCCTTAGCAGGAGATGCCACCTAAAGGAGATTGGAGATTGTAAAGTGGTACCAGGGGAAAATGTAGCAAGGCATCATAGGGTGGTTGGCTGTAGAATGAGATTAGAAACAAAGAAGAGGAAGAGAGTGAAGACAGAGCCAAAGATTAGATGGTGGAAGCTGAAGGAGGAGGATGGTTGCAGGCAGTTCAGGGAAAAATAGCAACAGGCCCTTGGGGGCAGTGAGGAGCTACCTGAGAGCTGGGAATATACAAATGCTTTCAAGGTGAAGGTAGGGTTACATCAGGGATCAGCTTTGAGCCCCTTCTTTTTTGCAATGGTGATGGACAGGTTGACAGATGAGGTCAGGCAGGAGGCTCCATGGACCATGATGTTTGCAGATGACATTGTAATCTGTGGTGAGAGTAGAGAGCAGGTGGAAGAGAATCTGGAGAGGTGGAGGTTTGCACTGGAGAGGAGATGAATGAAGGTCAGTAGAGACAAGACGGAATACATGTGTGTGAATGAGAGGGAGGCAGGTGGAAAGGTGAAGATGCAAGGAGTAGAGGTCGTAAAGGTGGATGACTTCAAATATCTTGGGTCAACCATCCAGAGCAATGGACAGTGTAGAAAGAGGTGAAGAAGAGGGTGCAGGCAGGATGGAGTGGGTGGAGACGGTTGTCAGGGCTGATGTGTGACAGAAGGATAGCAGCAAGAGTGAAAGGGAAGGTTTACAAGACAGTAGTGCGTCCTGCTATGATGTCTGGAGACTGTGGCTCTGTCTAAAAGACAGGAGGCTGAGCTGGAGGTGGCGGAGATGAAGATGCTGAGATTTTCGTTGGGAGTGACAAGGCTGGACAAGATTAGAAATGAGCAGATCAGAGGGACAGTGAAGGTGGAGCAGTTTGGAGATAAAGCCAGAGAGGCTAGGTTGAGATGGTTTGGACATGTGTTGAGGAGGAATAGTGGATATATTGGGCAAAGAATGTTGGAGATGGAGCTCCCGGGTAGAAGGAGAAGAGGTAGCCTTCAGAGAAGGTTTATGGATTTAGTGAAGGTGGACATGGAGATGGTTGGTGTGAAAGTAGAGGAGGCAATGGATAGGGCAAGATGGAGGCAGATGATTTGCTGTGGCGACCCCTAAAGGGAGCAGTCGAAAGAAGAAGAAGAAGAAGAAGAAGGTGCTCCTTTGGCTTCTAAAGTTTCTCTTCTACTACTTAAATGTTTAGCCTGTTAGCACAAGCACTGCAAAGGCTACCAGGAGACTCCATGGCCTGCACAGCATTAACTCAGGAGCTAAAATAACCAATCCTAAGAATGATCACCTGCTCAGTATACAGTAACTTCCATAATGTGCTGGAATACGCAGATCAGTGAGTTAAAGTATCAGCCTAACTGTATATATATGTTTCTAAAACAACACGACATTCAGATGTTTCATCCAAGACCTTTATGCTCCATTTCTGTAGCTCCTGTAAGAGTTAGTGCTAATGTTATGAAGCTACAGCTGTAAAGAAAATCTTAAAATACTCTATAAATTCTAGAAACTGTTGTGTGGCTAAACATTTCCATTTATCTTAATCATATCATATAAACATATCACTTCATTTGTAACACTGAAGATGACGTTCAGGACTTAAAGCTCAAAAACGCCTCTGACAGTAATTTGAGGATAAAAACCTTTATTTTACAAACCTGAGTCGCACGTCATCTCCTCACCTGGTTGACTGTCCTGACCCACAAACACAGGTGTGGTGAATCATCTGCGCATATTCATTCCTTTGTTTGGTCATCACTGACCAGTCCTCCTAAAGACTCATCCTGCTTTGCAGCATCAATTCTAGACCCCATTAAAGTAAACAGAAAGAGAAAGAAGCCAGAATAAGAGTTTCTCATGGTCAGTCTGGTGGTCTGTGTGTAAAGTGTGTTCAGCTCCAGGTGAAAACAGCCAAAGCCCACCGTTCCTCCTGGTTGGATGAGTGACTAGAGAGAAGACCTCCTTGCTACTGATTGGTCAGCTGTGATAACATATGGTGTTCTTAAACGTGCAGACTGATAATGTGGAGCTTATTGTTCAGACTAGAGAAGTTTTCAGTCCCAGTGCTTCACAGACGTAATGAAACGTGAGCTTGAGGGAGTTTAAGAGGCTGAACGCTCCTTTATACAGCAGAAGAACATCTACACAGCTTATGAGCCGAGACAGGTTTGGTGTCTGAACTTTGCTTTTAGTTTTAGTATTAGAGCTACAAAGCTAATGTAGCTAACAGGTTAAATTAGCCTCGTAGCTCCAGTGCTAAAGCTAAAGAAGCAAACTTCAGACACCAAACAGGTTTTGGCTCGTGAGGCTTGTGAGGGGGAAACTGTATGAATGTGATTTTTCAGTGAACTGTTTCTTTAGTTTCTAAACATTTTAAAGTAAAACAGAGTAAAACACTTTATGGCTGTAAAAACAGGACGATCAGTTCTGACAGCCTCACAGTCCCAACTGTGTTTGTATGTGTAGTCACAGCATTTAGCAGCTTGTCTGTTTTCATCACCCAACTGAGACCAGGACCACATTGCTGTGCTGAGTCTGACTGTATTCTGACTGTCTAACAGCTTAAATGATGTTTTTACTGGAGCCCCTGCCAGTGAAGACCCTCCAGGCCGTTTAACATCATATAGATTCTAACTCCAGTCATCCAGTCCTAATTGAACTGTGTGAATAGTGTCTGATGAATATGGAAAACATGCCACTGTTCACTGCCATAACACTATTTAACCCCATTTGGATACAGATACCTTTATGAAAACTGAGGAATTCTGTCTCCAGTTCCTCTGTTTAGTCTGGATGTTGTGATGTGCTGCAGGGCATCACTGATCGGGGTGAATCTCCGCTGCATCATCAAACTGCATGAACATGTTGTTGGTTATTGACCTGCTTAGTCAGCAAGTCAAATGAATAATTTCAGTCTTCCACACTTTAACATGTGTTTATAAAGGTAACGTTAGGCAGGAAAACAGGCAGCTGGGACATTATTTTCCAAAACTCCAACAGGGTTTTTATTTAAATATAAATAAGAAGTCACAGTCATTTCTAAAGTAATGTTGATGGATGTGCTTTAAGAGCCAGTAAACCGTTCTGTTGAGATCAGAGCATTTTTAAAGTCTTAGGCTACAACCACATCACCTGGTGTGACATCACACATATTCCCTACCTGGGAAGCTCTGTACAGTTTCAGGTATTCCTTAAGAGAACAGCCCTGATCCAGCTCATTAGCTGATTATGGAGCCCTTCATTAGCTGGATCAGGTGCTCTGGGGAGCTGGATTAAGAGACACAACCTTCTACAAATGAACCTCTGCACGGTCGTGTTTACAGCATCACTCCTTCCTGCCGTGCTGCTTGTCTGGTTGCTGCCGTTACCGTTAGCCAGCTGCACCAGACTCAACAGCAGCAATGTGTTTATTCCCTTTATACCTAAACATGGAGACAAACAACAGATCATCATTTACACTAGAGAAACACAAAGAACACGAGAACAATCAGCTGATGGTGGCTTCTTGTCCAGATGTTCCACGCCACCTTAAATGATGCACATTTACACAGACGTCAGAATGTAACTGTGGTGTCATTTAAGGTGGAACGGAAAATTTGAAGGAGAAGCTGGTGAAGAAGAACCCAAATTCAGCTTCAAGTTTGCACTATTACACGTTCACAGACTTCCCCAGAATATAAACTACAGCCATATATTATTGAGCCAACTACTATTTGTAGATTAATCATTTTGTAAAGAGTCCAAAAGGTAAAGTAAGCTAGCTAGCATTGTCTTTAAGGGTATTAGCATTTATGCTAACCTCTACAGATGTTTATTACTCATATTTTGACTTTGGCCCAATCAGAAATATACAGTTACACTTATATGTGGTGGCCCGTTATGGTGTACCAGACTCCACCACCCCCTGGTTTATACCGGTAGACCCATAAATATTTGGACAGTGACACAATCTTCATGATTTGGGCTCTGCATGCCACCACATTGGATTTGAAATGAAACAAGAAGCAACTGAAGTTTAGAGTTTTAGGTTTAATTAAAGGGTTTGCACAAAAATATCCTATGAAATGTTTAGGAATTGCAGCCATTTTTCTGCAAAGCCCCTGAAATGAGGCTCAAAAGTAATTGGACAAATTAACTTTACCATAAATAAAATGTTCGTTTTTAATACTTTGTTGAGAATTCTTTGCAGGCAATGACTGCCTGAAGTCTGAAACCAGTGGACATCACCAAATGCTGGGTGTCCTTTGTGATGCTTTGTCAGGCCTTTACTGCAGCCGACTTCAGTTGTTGCTTGTTTGTGGGTCTTTCTGCTTTAAGTTTTGTCTTAAGCAAGTGAAATACATGGTCTAACGGGTTGAGATCTGGTGATTGACTCAGCCATTGCAGAATATTCCACTTCTTCGCTTTAAAAAACTTCTGGGTTGCTTTCACAGTAAGTTTTGGCTCATTGTCCATCTGTACTGTGAAGCGACGTCTAATCAACCTTGCTGCATTTGGTTAAGTCTGAACAGAAAGTTTATCCCTGTACACATCAGAATTCATCCGGCTGCTTCTGTCTTCTGTCACATCATCAGTAAACACTGATGACCCAGTGCCATTGGAAGCCGTGCATGCTCATGCCATCACACTGCTTCCACCATGTTTTACAAACCATGTGGTGTGCTTTGGATCATGAGCCATTCCAGCCTTCTCCATACTTTCTTCTTCCCATCATTCTGGTACAGGTTGATCTTCGTTTCATCTGTCCAAAGAATGCTGTTCCAGAAGTTCCAGGTTTCTTTAGATGTTTTCTGGTACAGTCTAATCTGGCCTTTCTATTTTTGAGGCTGATTAATGGTTTGCACCTTGTGGTGAACCCTCTGTATTTGCTCTCATGAAGTCTTCTTGTGAAATGTTTTTCTTCACCATGGAAAGGATTCTGCAATCATCCACCACTGTTGTCTTCTGTGGACGTCCAGGCCTTTTTGAATTCCCAAGTTCACCAGTATCAAACTGTTGATTTGGCCACTCCTAACATTTCTGCTATCTCTCTGATGGATTTGTTCTTTTTTTTGAGCCTAATGAAGCTCTTCTTCACTTCCATTGAGATCTCCTTTGACTGCATGTTGTGGGTTCACAGCAACAGCTTCCAAATGCAAATGCCTGGAGTCAACTCCAGACCTTTTACTTTCCTAAGTGAGGATGGATTAATGAAGTAACAGCCCATGCAGCCCACAAAATAGCTTTTGAGATAATTGTCCAATTACCTTTGGACCCTGAAAAAGAGGCAGCTACATATTAAAGAGCTGTAATTCCTAAACCCTTCCTCCAGTTAGGATGTGAATACCCTCAAATTAAAACTGAGCGTCTGCACTTTAGGCTTATGTTGATTATCCAACTGTATCTTGAATATGTTTTGGTAAACGGCTAAAATACCAAAACTTGTCACTGTGCAAATATTTCTGGGCTTAACTGTACTTAGAGTAAAGGGGGACGATGACGGAAGATCATTTTCTCAATGACGCGTGAATCGATTCAACGAAAGAGAAAAAGGAAAAAAACACCAATCCAGCAACACCTGCTAATCACTCCAAGCTCACTGCACTGCAAACTTCTACCATTCAAGTGAACACTGCAGTCCATCCCCAAACATTCCTCCCAAACTCCCTGGACTAGACTTAACCCCACGCAGACTGGACTATAACTAAAGGAAAGATAATAGTCGTAAAAACTAGAAATGTGCCTTTCCTGAAGGAAACGCAGGATAGTTGCACAGCGGATAGTATGGAAGTCGATACAAGGAACGAGGGATGAAAAAAATACATATGGAAGAGTGCGGATGGCTGTTAGTTAAAGTCATGCATGGAACGGTTTATAGCGTTGCAACCAAAGTATTTCAAACTACAACAGGTGACCTGTTTTTTTGATGCCTGATTACTTGGAGCTTGGATCAGACTTTTGGCTGTACATGCAAATTAATCATTACAATAAATTTAGGATTATGTGTTTGTGGAGTGATTTAATTCTTAATCCCACTACTTTTGGAAAAAACATTACATGTACACAACTATAATAATAATATAAATCGGATAACAGTGTAGTTGCGCATTGCTTTAGTAATATAATAACTAAATAATAACTATAATAACTAAAACAATACACCCACTCTGGCCAGTGGCTCAGAAGACACTAAATACCTGTCTGCACACACAGTATGACCACAGGCTAGAGGGCAGCTTAGACAGTAAAATACTTTCTTTAAAAGTTAGAGCAGCGTCTCAATTAAAACTCATAAAAACTGAATAATTAAAGTGCTAAGAGAACAGCAGCTGGCCCAGGGTGTACGCTGTAGTCAGTCTGGGGTACTAAGGCCAGCGCTGTAAACTGGACGCTGCAGTTGGTGCTGACTTTGCTGATTCTCCAGGCTACTTGGATCAACGTAGTCGAGACTGAACCTGCAGTTCCAACAAGATGGAACGCTGGCACCAAGATACCCATCGACTTAGCCTAGCAGCAATGAACCAAAACCTGCCACCAGGACCCCAAGGTGTTTGTATATATGCCTGCTCCCATCCTAATTACTGACGTAGCCCACATAGAAAAACACAAACAGAAGGTGCTCCACTACACAGGCTCCATATGCATTAACATCCAGTGCATTAACAGGTAGTTTATCAGGGGAGAAAACTGGGATAATAAAACAGGAATTGTGGAAAAATACATCAGATTCCACAAATAAATAAAAGGCTTTAGTGTACAGATCATTATACACAGTGCAGATTCTGCATTAATTAATGAAGCCTCATTAAGAGCTCATGTTAAATTTAATAACGATAAAGCAGGCTATTATTATCTGTGTGACCTCCAAATCGGCTGTGTCCCAATACGAATAAGCCCCCTGAGTGAATCCGTCAGCAGCTGATCTACAGTCCGGCTGGTTTCTATGGAGCATCAACATGGATCAGCTGACCGACACTGCACTGGACGTTTAGCTCCAACACGCTTCACTTTAATTAGGATGTTTTAAAGGCGTCATTAAAATGGAAACGACTACAAATAAACAGATTTTAGCCGGTACAGATCATCTTGGTACGCGATGGATGGACCGAGATATTTGATTGATTATTGATTATTTCATTTATTTTTATCTGTCAGCGCTGCTGGTGGAATTTAATTAATCCATGCAGTGGTGCAACATCTGCATTTTACATTATTTGAAATCTCCAGTTACTCTTTTGTGTCACAGTGCTGTGAAAAAGTATTTGCCCCTCACTCGATTTCTTCTATTTTTGTTAATTTGTCTCATTTAAATGTTTCAGATAATCCAACTAGTTTTAATAAAGATAAAGACACACAAGTAAACACAAAATGCAGCTGTGATGTTCAAATGGGAGCTCCTCAGCCTGCAGGTTGGGGTTTAGATCATCCTGTCAGTCAGTATTTATGCCATCTTTCTCCTGTTAGTGCTGAAAACCTACTCAGATGAGGGCTGGTGGGACATTTACACATATATCTTTATGATGTTGACTCCTGTGTGAAAGAGGCTCTTTGCCACACCCCCCACCAAACTGTCATCATAATGGCTTTGGGGCGTATTTAAGGAATACTGCACATAATCTCACAAGCCAGTCTTGACACAATTCTGCATTACTGTCAACCTGGTCGAATATCATCCACAGTAAAAGGTGTTCCACTGTTACTGAGACTCTTACAGCTCAATTAAACATTTAGAAAGACCTTCAGACACATTCTCACCTTTGAACTCATCTATGTGTCTTTCTTCCATTGTGCTGTTCAGTTACACTACAGACCGGGTTCTTTGGGTCGAGTCTCCTCCGTATTTCAGTTGTGTTGCTGTAACAGGAAAAATACGTCAGAATAAATGAGACAAATCAAGCCTGTAAATCAGTTTTACACATTCATAGTGTAACAGTGACGGTGCTGAACTCCTATGAAGCCTCTGAGTTAAGCTGCTCCACCTCAGTGGTGTTTATCTGATCAAACCAATTCATTTATTATTATTATTATTAGTTACAGACGGAATGATTCTTGATTCTTGATGTTTGTGTAGACCTTGTCTAATGTATTTCTCCCCCTGGTAGCACATTTTATGTGTTGTTGGAATTTGGGGAGAACTGTCTTTAAATCGGCATTATTAAAATCGCCAGCTATAATGTGATGCTAACGTTAGCATCCAGTGGAATGTACTTAGCGGTTACCGTGACAACGCTAAACTCACGAGGGATATAAAAGGGCCTACATTTAACCGTCAAGTACTCCAAATCAGAAGAACAGTGTCTATCACTGATTTTGGCATTAGTGCACCAGCTGTTATGGACGTAAATGCATAACCTCCCTCCCTTTGATTTACCGCAGTCTTTGTTTCTGTCCCAACGGAATGCTGTGCGGCCTATTAGCTCAATGGCTACATCCGGGACAAGCGAGTGCAGCCACGTCTCCGTAATGACCAAAATACAGCAGTCAGCGATTAATTTGTTGGTGGAAATCAGGAGGTTCAGTTCGTCCAGTTTGTTGGTGATGGCTCTGGTGTTGGTGAGGAAGACGCTGGGTAGTGTTGGCTTGTGTGGTTGTTTCTTTAGCCTAGCTGTTAGGTCAGACTGGCAGCCGCGCTTTTGCTTCCTGTGTCTCCTCCGCCTCTTGCCGCCTGCCAGAGCCGACAACAAACCACGGAGCGCCCGGTCTCCTGGCTATCTCCTCCGGTACGCTGCGCACATGCAGAAAACTGGTAACGGCCCGATTATGCAGTAATTCCAATACTCAGAAGGTCCTGGTGGCTGTAGGTAGGATTTGCGGTACTAAATGTGATGTTAATGAACAAACATATAAACAAAAACACAAAAGAAAAGCACCGTAACAGAAAGCTTGGAGCCGCTGTGTCTGTGCGCACCGCCATCTTGAAACCACCAAATAAAAAGCTTTTGTGCACAGACCATTATACACAATGCGATTTCTGCATTAATTAGAAATGAAACCTCATCAAGAGCTCATGTTTAATTTAATAATGATAAATCAGGCTAATATCATCTGTGTGTCAACTCCAAATCAGCTGTGTCCCAATATGAATAAGCCGCCTGAGTGAATCCGTCAGCAGCTTGTAACGGTTGAGAGCGAGGAGGTGGACGCATGCGGAGATGAGCGACTTTTATTAAGGGCAAATCCAGGTTCAGATATCCAACACGAAGCACACGAGAGTCAGAAATGACAAAATCTCAAAACAGACAAACCGCTCCAGTAGAACAAACAGAACAAGCAAAGCACAATCATTACAATCAAAGACCAGCAACAACTAGTGGCAAACACAGGGCTTAAATAATCACAGTGTAAATGAGGGACAGGTGGGAACACAGGTGGAAACAATCAGGGGTGGAGTCATGAAACGAGGGGGCTGGACTAAAAACAAAAACAGGAACACATGGACAGGACTGGGAGGGGCCAATCATGACAGCTGATCTACAGTTCGGCTGGTTTCTATGGAGCATCAACATGGATCAGCTGACAGACACTGCACTGGACGTTTAGCTCCAACACGATTCACTTTAATTAGGTTGTTTTAAAGGTGTCATTAAAATGGAAACGACTACAAATAAACAGATTTTAACCGGTATTGATCATCTTGGTACGCGATGGATGGACCGAGATATTTGATTGATTATTGATTATTTCATTTATTTTTATCTGTCAGCGCTGCTGATGGAACTGAATTAATCCATGCAGTGGTGCAACATCTGCATTTTACATTATTTGAAATCTCCAGTTGCTCTTTTGTCTCACAGTGCTGTGAAAAAGTATTTGCCCCTCACTCGATTTCTTCTGTTTTTGTTAATTTGTCTCATTTAAATGTTTCAGATAATCCAACTAGTTTTAATAAAGATAAAGACACACAAATAAACACAAAATGCAGCTGCCATGTTCAAATGGGAGCTCCTCAGCCTGCAGGTTGGGGTTTAGATCATCCTGTCAGTCAGTATTTATGCCATCTTTCTCCTGTTAGTGCTGAAAACCTACTCAGATGAGGGCTGGTGGGACATTTACACATATATCTTTGTGATATTGACTTCAGTGGGAAGTCTCTCTTTTCCACACCCCCCACCAAACTCATCATAATGGCTTTAAGGAATACTGCACATAATCTCACAAGCCAGTCTTGACACAATTCTGCATTACTGTCAACACCAGGTTCCTCCTCAGAATCTCTACAGTCACACAAATCTGTTAATGTAATGTTAAAACCATCACCATACAGAAAGACTGAGCTCCATCAATATATATTAAGAATCCTTCCATAATCTCACTGCAGCTCCCTGAATAGACCTTATAAACAAAGAACACTTCAGGGACACACAGAGCAGCGTAAGCGCAATAGACACATATTACTGGATATCCTACTGTAAGTGTTAATCCTCTGGTAGAGTCTAAAACTGGTTTAAAGGTAGTTCTTAGGTACTGATGAGCATGTTAGACCTTTCCCAGTCTCTCATTAAGCCCTCACACAACAAACACTGCTCTTAATAAAGTCGTGAGTTTGTCCTACTAACATTTTAATGTAAATCACTCATAATAAAGTAACAGTGAATAATACATAATGATAAAGTAACATTGAATAATAAATAATGATAAAGTAACAGTAAATAATAAATAATGATAAAGTAACAGAGAATAATAAATAATGATAAAGTAACAGTGAAGAATAAATAATGATAAAGTAACAGTAAATAATAAATAATGATAAAGTAACAGAGAATAATAAATAATGATAAAGTAACAGTGAAGAATAAATAATGATAAAGTAACAGTAAATAATAAATAATGATAAAGTAACAGTGAATAATAAATAATGATAAAGTAACAGAATAATAAATAATGATAAAGTAACAGAGAATAATAAATAATGATAAAGTAACAGTAAATAATAAATAATGATAAAGTAACAGTAAATAATAAATAATGATAAAGTAACAGAATAATAAATAATGATAAAGTAACAGAGAATAATAAATAATGATAAAGTAACAGTAAATAATAAATAATGATAAAGTAACAGAGAATAATAAATAATGATAAAGTAACAGTAAATAATAAATAATGATAAAGTAACAGAGAATAATAAATAATGATAAAGTAACAGTGAATAATAAATAATGATAAAGTAACAGTGAATAATAAATAATGATAAAGTAACAGAGAATAATAAATAATGATAAAGTAACAGTGAATAATAAATAATGATAAAGTAACAGAGAATAATAAATAATGATAAAGGAACAGAGAATAATAAATAATGATAAAGTAACAGTGAATAATAAATAATGATAAAGTAACAGTGAATAATCAGACTGCGCCGTCGGCCGCCAGCAGAGGGCAACAACAGCGAGGCCCACAAGCACAGAGAACTCCGATTCCCACAAGCCCTCATGCTGATTAGGCCCAACCTGGTACACCTGTGGACTCCTCTACTTAAGGCCATGGCAAAGAGCAGCCCTTTGTCCCACCTTTGTAGAGGGGTGACCAGAATGGTACTTAGCCCAGGTGAGTGTTTAAACAAAAAGAAAAAATAAGAAAAGAACACAAAAAGAAAGAGGCTGGAAAAACAAGAGAAACTGCCCCAAAACTACTTAAAAGCCCCAAAAGAAGGCTTCAATAAGAAACAGCTCCAAGCCATAAAAAGTGTTTGTTCCTCAAAGATCAAAGAAGTGAAACCTAAAGCTGATCTTCCTCTCATAATTACAGAGGAAGTGTTTTTAGTTTTCAGATTATCTTTTATTTTACTTTTCTATCTCCGCCTTTGTTTGAGCTGCTTTCAGTGTAGACAGTGTCCTGAAGTTCAGTCGCTACAAACCAAACCCTGTTTTTATAAAGCAGCATTAAGTCAGGTATAGAAAACATCCCCCTCACAACAGCCTCAGTCCTACACAGCAGGACTCAATACTGAGCTTTATCTACTTCATCTACAGTCACAATAATTACTGAGTCTGTCTACAGAAAAACTCTGAATACGTCACTCAAACACAAACTCCTCGCCGACTGATCATATGTAGGTCATGCAGAGCGCAGTTTAAACACCATTAATATCAAGTGATATCTGAATAACCCTCAAAGTGTTACGAGCACTGTAATAATCACAGTATTAGTGCTTCAGGACACGGCACTGATTTCTGTACCAAATCCTCACAAACCAAACCCTGTTCTTATAAAGCCGCCTGGAGTCGCCTGTACAAAAACATCCCCCTCACAACAGCCTCAGTCCTACACAGCAGGACTCAATACTGAGCTTTATCTAATTAGGAACAGACTTCAAAGGGTCAAATATTTATTTACCGGGATGTCGGTCTCCAGATGGTCATGACGTGTGATGTTTCTTAAAGAAACTGTAGTTCTCGTTTGATTCACGTCTTCATTTATCTAGAGCGATAAAAGAAAAAAATCAGTGTATAGAGAACATCAACATTAGTCCTGTAGAAAATATTAAATAAAGTCTTAAATTCAACCAGGCAAAGATCAGCTAAGCTAGCAGATCACTGACCGACTACATATAAAGTCTAAACAGCGCCACGTTCAGCTCTTATAAACCCAACCAGGTTCTCATAAACTAGACATTAGTCACATCTACTGAACAGACACAGGTGTTTTTACCATTTACTACAATTTATTCATTGTTTTTTAACTGGGATCTGGACCGGCGTTGACCAAGTGCCCAGTGAAAGTGAAAGAAAAGAACAGAATCTTTATTAATCTACTTTATAAAATCTGAGAGCTCAGTTTCCCCACAGTGTTTGAAATCTCGCTCCCCAAGAGTCTGAATCTCCTCCTGTGATCTGCGTCCTTCATACTCCAGAATAAAACTTCCTTTCTCCATATTTACTTTTGTAAATACACCACAGCCTAAAAGACGTCAGAGAAAAGATAAATGAAATGAAAATAAGGCGACGTTTTCTCAAACAGATTCTCTGAACATTTATTCTCACCTCATTCTACTGTTGGTTAATCAACTCTAACCTTCATCTTAATTACTAAACCATTTAAACCCCCTTTGAGATCAACTGGTCAAATATCATTCACAGTAAAAGGTGTTCCACTGTTACTGAGACTCTTACAGCTCAATTAAACATTTAGAAAGACCTTCAGACACATTCTCACCTTTGAACTCATCTATGTGTCTTTCTTCCATTGTGCTGTTCAGTTACACTACAGACCGGGTTCTTTGGGTCGAGTCTCCTCCATATTTCAGTTGTGCTGCTGTAACAGGAAAAATACGTCAGAATAAATGAGACAAATCAAGCCTGTAAATCAGTTTTACACATTCATAGTGTAACAGTGACGGTGCTGAACTCCAATGAAGCCTCTGAGTTAAGCTCCTCCACCTCAGTGGTGTTTATCTGATCAAACCAATTCATTTATTATTATTAGTTACAGACGGAATGAAGCTGGTGTTCATATTAAAATCTACAAGGTGTGTAAAACGTCACACGAGTAAAAGAACCAAACACTGTTTTAATGCCACCGTTAATTTTTGTAGTATAAATGTTACCGAATGTAATTAAAACATCACTTTATTAAAACGTCAGTCTAGACCTCACATATAGATCATGAACAGGTGTTACTCTAAACGCTGCCCTGGTCAATGTTTTAAATCTGCAGAGCACCTTTAGGCCTTCAGCTGTTCAGCTCAGCTTTATTTACTCGTAGAGTGAGTGACCTAGTCTTAGTCCAGCTCTGCTAACTGTGGAAACACCACACCGGCGTTTCTAATTATGAGCCCACCTGTATAGTTTAAAGAAGGCAGCACAAAACACAAACACAGAAGAACCGTAACCTGAGCGTAGAGTCCAGCCACATTTATCAGCTCTGCACATCCAGCCGTCCAGCTGTGTGGACTATAAACTGTGAGTGATGAGAGAAACATGCTGTTTCAGGCTTTTATCACCTTCTGAAGATTCACCCAGCTTATAAACCACTATTACTGTGTCTAAATGGCTGCTAACATTAGCTGTTAGCTCATCTCAGGTCACCATCTCAGGACGCCACCGATCCGCTGCAGGACACACACTCACACACACGCAGGTTTTTAAGTCTTATGAGGACATTCCGTATCAAACCAGTTAGAACGTGTTTACAGGGACCACCTTTCCCTTTGCTCTAAAGAGAAGCTGGAAATGTTTAAAAATATCACTTCAGATTCTTCTAGACCAACTTAAACTCTGGACACATCAACCTCACCTGACGCTGGTATTTAGGGACATGTTGAAAATTTCCCACCTGCAGTAAGAATGTGGTTCATAAGGTCGTACCTGCTCCACCAGGACGCTGATTACACAGGACAGGAATGAGGTCATTACGCTGTGTTAGAAGGACAAAGATGGTTTACTGGCACTTTACACACAAACACAGACATGACTGTGTGGTACGATGCCAGGATGTGCTGATTAAGCAGAACACTGTATTGGGCTTCATTCAAAGCAGTAAAGGCTGAAACACATCTGTCTCAGCAACGTTCCAGAAACAGGAATAAAATCCAGAACGTGGTTCCAGCCGTGATCTGACTGGCTGCGTCAGACGCTGTTCTTGTGGTTGTAGTTGGTCTTTCTCATTTGCTCTCTGTAAATATATGATCATGAGGATCAATGTGGAAGTTTCAGAAAAAGACTAGAAATGAAAACATCAGTTAATCTTGTTTTCATTCACAGTGAATGTTCATCTTTAAATTCCCTGCATCTCCATATTAAAGCTCCTTATAGCAGATAAACACAGATGGGTTTTCCTGCCACTGTGGGGTTTTCATTATGGGCTAACAGGGTCATCTGTCATCAGGTCTCCAGAGAGACTCGTCTTCCAGAGCAGCGTCAACACTGAAACACAGAAATAAAGCAGATCAGAAACTTTTAGTTCCACAACAGAGAACCATTTAAAATGAGCACATCAGCCTGTCCTCACACATTACACTGACCGGACACTTCATTAAGTCCACCTGCTTGTTTCTACACTCACTGTCCACTTTATCAGCTCCACTGACCACATAGTTTCTCTCTGTAGTTCTACAGTTACAGACTGCATTGCCCCCCCAAATTGTGTCTTTGCCCCCCAAGCACAATGCAAGCAACGGCTATTTTTAAAATGATCTCTGAACCAATCACAAAAATGCATTTTGCTTTACAGCGTGAAGATATTTCCTTGCTTATTCCTGATTGGCTCTTTGAGTCATATAAAAATGGGCAGACTGCCCCAAACAGTTCAGTTGGGCAGTGTATGTTCTGTTAGTGTGAGCGAGAGGCAGGTATACTGGTAAACACTCTTCTGAGTTTAAACTGACGTCGTCATGGTAATATTTGCTTAACTGTGGTTTTTCGTTGCTTTAGTGTTACTTACCTCTTACACAGGTGTTGCTTAAAGTATTTTATTAGCCGTTAGCCGTTAGGCTAACTTGGTTCTCCTAGCACAGGCTTAAGTTTATTGATGTCTTTCTGTGCATTTTTCATTTAATAAATATAAACTGTAGAAACACTTACAATGCATCGTTTTTTGATCTCAAAACAATCAACTGACCGTGTGAGTGTCACACCCGAGGGCTCCTCCACACCATGTCAAACACCACCAGCGTTAGCTGACTGTGCTCTTTCCCCCGCGCGAGCCGTCGCGGCTCATGGTTTAAACGCTTCCTCGCCATCACAGCCAGTATTAAATGCTTTTCAGAGCGAACTTTTGGCCACACAGCACGGGCTTTTAATCCGAGCTGGTATCGGTCCAGGCCATGGCTTGAGTGTTCTGTAAGAACTGATGCATGCTTTTGCTTTCCGTGTCGTATATTTGAGGGTAAAATGAGAGAGATTTAGCATTCACAAAGCACGGCTATACAAACTGGAAAGCGGCACTTGACAATGATAAAGGCTTTCAGAAGCACGCATCCAGTCAGAGTCATGTACGAGCTTGGCTTTGTGGGCAGAAAAGAAACAGAGAGAGTCAAGCGGTGACACCATCACTGGTCTATTGGGTCCAACCCAGACAGAGAAAAACCGCTACTATGTTCGAAGCATAGCGGATGTGGTTCGGTTTTTGGCTGTAAATGAACTGCCTTTTCGTGGTACCCAGGAGTCGACTCAGGACTCGAGTCAAAATGACGACATATCAGCTGGACTTTTCATCAAGCTTTTTGAATATACTTTAACCAAAGACCCTGAATTGGCAGATATAGCAAAACATATTCCTCAGAATGCAAAATATACATGGAAAGATGGGCAAAATGAGATCATTGACACGCTAGCAAAGATGGTTTTGATTGAGATTAAACACAAATATGACACTGCAGACACAGCAGGCTTTTGTATAAAGAGTGATGGAACCCGAGACAGGTGTAATGTAGAGAACCTTTCCCTAATGATCAGGTTCATCTGGAATTCTGTTCCAGAAGAGCATCTTATTGGCTTACTTGACTTAGATCAGCTAGATGCTGAATACATAACTGATCAAATACTAAAGCATCTCTCTGATGGAGGTTACTGTTCTGATCACATCATAAGTCAGTGCTATGATGGAGCAGCTGTAATGAGTGGGTTGAAAGGTGGAGTGCAGACTCTGCTTCAAAGAAAACTTGGTAGAGAAATTCCCTACATTCACTGTTATAAACACGATGGCTCTTTTCTTGATCTGGCCATATTAGAGCCCCTACAGCAACTTTATAGGTACTGACACAAACATCCTGAGAAATGAAATAAACGTGGCAACGCCTATGTTGCAGAATAAATTCTTGACAAGATCAGCAAACCTTTCAACAGTGTGCAATCATCTTCAGGCCTATAAAGAAGCGTTTCCTGTCCTGCGTTCTCTCTATGTGACCGCACTGGTGATGGGTGTATCCTCAGCATCGTGTGAAAGCTCGTTCTCTACACTGTCAAGAGTTCTTACTCCCTTTCGTCGCACAATGCTGCATGACAGAAAAAGAAATGTAGTGATTCTGGGCCATGAAAAGCCAATAACCAATAGGCTTGATATGGAGGAGTTTGTCAGATTATTTGCTAAAAGAATCAGAAGACGGCTTCTGTAAATTCTTAGTTCTGAGTTCATTTTAGAATACAGGCTCAGCTAAAGGTTTTAGATAACTGTATCCACAGTGTGCATATAGAGATTTCATTTTTTGTATATAGTTTGTTTGGTTACGTTATTTTTAACTTGGCATTATTTTTACATGACCTTCTCGTTGCAAGGCAGGAGTGTTACAGCCACAATATATAGGTTTATAGTTGTGTTCAATGAAAATATGATTACTGTTGTTCATTTGCACTTATAGTCTTTACATAATTTGTTATACTGTGCATAAATACTGCATTGTACCAGTACGTTTCATAACATCAATAAAAACTTCAGTACTTTACCAGATTTTTTACCATTAAAGTGCAGTAGTTAAGAAAATTTTCCTTATTTTATGTACTTTCATATTTTTTTCTTTTTCAAAATAGAAATGTGATGAATACCCCCCCCCCCCTTTTTTTACAGAATGTGTATTCTTTTGTTTTCTTTATATTTTAATTTCCCAATAATCTAAATATTCTCACTCATTCCTATTTCCACGTTTGAGTATTCTCAGTCTGTGTGTAGGTACATTTGTCAGCTTTGACTTAAATTAGTATTAAAGCCTTTCAAGAAATAGAGTTGTTCTATTAGTAATGGCAATTTAATTAAGGGGGCGTATTAAAATGAAATACAATTAGATCATCTTTTTTCTCCTTTTACATAATCAACATGTATTTTTTAATCATTGGGGTTTAAGTTTTTATTTCTTTACCTCATACATCACTTTAAGCCAGTATCAATAGCTTGGCTGTCATCATTCATGCACAAATCAAGCCTTGAATATATTTCTGGCTTCAAAAACACGACAATCAACATGCCCCCTCATTAGGTTTTACTGCCCCCCCAAGCAAAGCAGTCCAGAACCGGGGCTGTGAGAGGTCCTTACAAAACTACACAAACCAACACCCGCGCTCTTACACTCTCACACACACACACACTCACACACACACACACACACACACACACACTCCAACAGACGCACACTCTCTCTCGCGCGCGCACGCGATCACACACTCTCCCTCGCGAACACACACTCTCTCTCTCGCGCGCACGCGAACACACACACATTCTCTCGCGAACACCCCCCCCCCTCCTCTCTCTCTCTCTCTCTCTCTCTCTCTCTCTCTCACTCTCTCTCTCTCTCTCTCTCTCTCTCTCTCTCTCTCTCTCTCTCTCTCCCTCTCTCTCTCTCTCTCTCTCTCTCTCTCTCTCTCTCTCTCTCTCTCTAATGTCTCTTCCTGTGTGCAGATTCCTGTGACTTCACTCTGGATCCAAACACAGTGAACAGTTTTCTCTCTCTGTCTGACGGGAACAGGAAGGTGGAGCGTGTGTGGGATGATCACTCGTATCCTGATCATCCAGAGAGATTTGATTTCTGGTATCAGGTTCTGTGTAGAGAGAGTCTGACTGGACGCTGTTACTGGGAGGCTGAGAGGAGCGGGACGGTTGAAATAGCAGCAACATATAAATCAATCAGGAGGAAAGGAGACAGAGAGGACTGTCGGTTTGGATGGAATGAAAAGTCCTGGATTCTGAGCTGCTCTAATAACAGTTACTCTGTCTGTCACAATAATAACAGCACTAAACTCTCTGCTCGACCGTCCAGTGAGAGAGTAGGAGTGTATGTGGACTGTCCGGCCGGCTCTCTGTCCTTCTACAGCGTCTCTGATGATCAAACACTGACGCACCTTCACACGTTCAGCACCACATTCACTGAACCGCTCTGCGCTGGGTTTTATATTTATTACGACTCCTCAGTGTGTTTAAAATAAAATCTCCTCCTGAGTGAAACACAAACCATAAAAATATCAGGTTTGTGTGGTTTTATGTGTAAAACAGTGTAAAGATTCATTTTTACATCATTTTTATCTTCATTCTTCATGTGGCTTATTATTATTATTATTATTATTATTATTATTATTATTATTATTATTATTATTATTATTGGTGGTGGTGGTAGTAGTTTAATATTGCCGCTTCCTAATGTTCTGGGATTGTATTCATGGTCTCTGCCTTTGGTTCCCCCCTCCCCCTCCAGGTCACTGCTCTGCTCTGAGGTGTGTGTGTGTGTGTGTGTGTGTGTGTGTGTGTGTGTGTGTGTGTGTGTGTGTCTGGCCTCCGTTCAACCGTCCTTGCCTGAGCCTCGCGCGCTCCAGCATTCAGGTAAACGTGCAGGTGTGTCTGGAGCGTCGGGAGCTTCATGGCGCTGCTTGTGTCTTCAGCGTGTTGTTTGGTTTGTTCCTCACCTGCTGGGGCCGACGGCGCTTGGCCAATCAGGAGGCTTCTCTGCGGCGCGTCATTCATTCCGTGAGTAAGTCGCGTCTGCTGAAGCTCTTGGCTTTGATCCAGCAGCGCTGCAGCTCCTGTTTGTTTATGGTCATCAGTGGGGCCAGTGAATGTGGTGCCGGCCGACGCGCCCGCTGTATAAGCGCTATAAGCGGCCTGTATCCGGGGATAAGCCGCCGTTTCGCCTCACGGAGCCTTGAAACTCCCGGCGCCCGCGTTTAAAGCGCCGCTGATCGTTTAGCGGTCATTAGGCCGTCGGGCACTCGCATTATTGAGCGGCGGCTGGTGTTTTAATGTTTGTTCTTTTGGCTGTTCTGTGTGATTAATGTGTTTGGGGGGACTGGGGCGCCCCCTAGTGACCGTTTTAAGAACTAACTGAACGTCAGAGCAGCTGTATGTTGGCCTATCACAGCCTAAGCTGCAGCTATCCTGTTAATCTGCTGTGGGTTGCCATCGCCTTGTGTTATCCTCTTTTTCTGGGGGATTTGGCTGCTGAGAAATACTAGTGCGCTTGTTTTGTGCACTTGGTGCATTCAGTGTAACAGCTTTGTGTAGTTCAAGCCATTTTTTGGCGGGGCCTAAGATTAAGCCCAGTAACTCTCTAGCCGAGCGGCACTGCAGCCGTTGTCTCCTGTTCTTTTCTTTTGGGTGTTGAGTTGGGTTGATTGTACTGTAGGTGCTGAGAGCTCCAGGGGGCGTGGCTTATTTTGTGTTCACTTTACTTTTGGGAGTTTGTGTATTTTGGTTTGCTTCTCTTTGCACGGGTGACTTGTGTTGAGATGTTTGGTGTTGCTGAAGGTGGTCTGCCTCCCCTGGTGAGTCTCTGCCCTACAGGTTTTTTTGTTTGTATTGTATTTTATTGAATCAGCTGGCAGCCAAAAGATTTTAATGTTAATTATATTATTTTTAATAATTGTAGTATTAATAAACTTCCTAGTTTGATCAATCTAGAATTACTTTGTTGTTGCTGTTAATATTAAATGCTTATTTTTGTAGTTGTCGTGTGTGTGTGTGTGTGTGTGTGTGTGTGTGTGTGTGTCTGTCTATCTATCTATCTATCTATCTATCTATCTATCTATCTATCTATCTATCTATCTATCAAGTTTGATTTAAATTTGATTTTGATTAAATAAACTTTTGTTTGGGAAATCTTAGTCTTACTGTGTCCTTCACTTAAAATTCCCTGGGTGCAATTCCCAGAGTGGCGTAGTTGGCTACACTAGTCTTATTTCATTATTTAATCTTATACAACTTATAGTTCCCCGTTCGCCACGTTACATTTATAATGAAACCGTCTGTATTCGTTTCTGTGTCTTTAAGACTGATATATGTAAATGAGCTGTGTTCTGATTGGCTGTGCTGTGCCTCATTTATAAAGCAGTTCAGTCTGTGTTTCTCTGGTTTGGAGATTCAGATGGAGACGATGTTCAGAACCAGTGGAAGATCTACAATAAAGAACTGATTAAACTCCCAGAATTATGATCATTTAATAAAATAAAGTGCTGATAAAGTCGCGTCTGATTTATTTACAGCTGCACAGACGAAACCGACTGAGCTGAAAGTGAAACTACACACCTTTCAGGGTAAATACAGGCTAGCAGGTTAGCATGGAGCTAACACGTAACTTCAAACCTAGCAGGTTAGCATAGAGCTTACAAACCATTTCACAGCTAGCAGGTTAGCGTGGAGCTAACACGTAACTTCAAACCTAGCAGGTTAGCATAGAGCTTACAAACCATTTCACAGCTAGCAGGTTAGCATGGAGCTAACACGTAACTTCAAACCTAGCAGGTTAGCATAGAGCTAACATGCTACTTCACAGCTAGCAGGTTAGCATAGAGCTAACACGCTATTTCACAGCTAGCAGGTTAGCGTGGAGCTAATGCACTATGACTAGTGAGTTGTTTCACAGCTAGCGGGTTAATATATACACCGCCCTCCACAATTATTGGCACCCCTCTTTAAGATGTATTAAAAGCCTTAAAATAAATGCAGTTTTTATTTCAGAAACATCATCTCTCACTGAAAAATGTAGCCTTTAATAGGCATGTGACGATACACTCAGCTCACGAGACGAGACGAGACGAGACACGATATTGGGTTCACGAGAACGAGACGAGATTTTAAGAAAACTAAAATGACAAATTATATGACTGGACAACAGACTTTTATTTGACTGAGTTGCACATGCATTTTGAAATGTTTTATTATAACTCTTAACATGCATGATGTAAGCATGAACCTTTAATAAACTTCTTCCTCTACAAATTGAAATTAAAATAAAATTTTATAAAAGTTAAAATAAATAAAATAAATATTTCTCCTTTTTTCAAGTGCAAACAATATTATGTGCAAAACAAAAAGTTCTTCTCTGTCAATACAGAGTGCAAATAGTGCAAACAGAGCCTGACCAAGTATGTCACTGACAATTTGCTGCAACTACACAGCCATGTTCTTTTTTAAGAATATCAGCATGTCCACATTCTCTGGCAGCAGTTGGGATCTTTGCGCATTGACTATGTCTCCTGCTGTTGAAAAGATGCGCTCACTTGGAACAGAGGTAGCAGGGACAGAAAGGCACGATGGTGGTGCTGTAAATGTCTCTGCATCGTGCTCGTATTAGCCGCGGTGTACGGCATTGTTTTCATACAATGTTTGCATATGGTCCGTGTCTTATCAGTCACTCTCTTGCCATTTATCATTTCCGCCGGGTACCCAAAATGCTGCCAAACAAACGATTTGAAAGTGGCGGGGGCATCTTCAATAGTAATACCTGTATTTTCCGACGTCATTCTGGCTGCTTGCTGGATCACAAATCCCGCGAGACAGATTTTTTAACGCGACGAGAAATATCGCTGAGATACATCGCGCGAGATCTCGTCACACCCCTAGCCTTTAACTTTGTTTTTTTTAAGTTCACATGACTTCTCATAAAATCACCTGCTCCACAGTTGTTGCCTGCCCCAAACAGTTCCTAGAAAATATGTCTGGACTTCGCTAAGCAGTACTGGGACTTCAACTGGGACCGTGTGCTTTGGTCAGATGACACCAAGATGGAGCTTTTTGGCAACAAACACTCTAAGTGGGTTTGGCGTAACACAAAATATGAGTATGTAGAGAAGCACCTCACACCCACTGTGAAGTACGGGGGAGGATCAGTGATGCTGTGGGCCTGTTACTCTTCCAAAGGCCTCAGGAACCTTGTTAGGGTGCATGGCGTCATGAACTCTTTGAAATACCAGGACATTTTAAATCAAAATCTGGTGGCCTCTGTCTGAAAGCTGAAGTTGGGTCATCACTGGGTCTTTCAGCAAGATGATGACCCTAAACATGTGGCCAAATCTACACAACCATGGTTCACCATACACAAAATCAAGCTCCTCCCATGGCCATCTCAGCCCCCAGACCTCAACCCAACTGAAAACCTGTGGGGTGAGCTGAAGAGGAGAGTGCATAGGAGAGGACCCAGGACTCTGGACGATTTAGAGAGATTGTGCAAAGAGGAATGGTGGAAGATCCGTCTCTCTGTATTCTCCATCTTGTGAAGTGTGATAGAAGGTTAAGCGCTGTCTTGTTGGCAAAAGGGGGTTGTACAAAGTTTTAACATCAGGGGTGCCAATAATTGTGGCACAGATGATTTCATGTAAAAGAATTATTTCTTAATGTGGGATTTTTTTCCCACTGACTAAATGCACTTTAATTAAAGTTTTTTAATTAAGGGTTTTTCTATTTTGCATTCTTGTCCTATAGTATTGAAAAAAATTACTAGAAACCTAAGAATATCTTAACGGGGGGTGCCAATAATTATGGAGAGTGCTGTATGAATATGTAAAGTATGTGCCGCACAACATGCAAAATCAAAATGAAGAACATTTTCATAACATTTTCATAACCATGCTCAGGGTAAGAATCTAATTTTCTGTACAGGTTTCTGTTAACTGAAAAGTTAAATATCCATAACTGATGTTTTTCTGAGAAGTTAAGAGTGCTTGGAGTTCCCAACCTGCAGAGGAAACACAGAGAAGCTGATCCCTCTCCAGACTCTGAGGCATGTTGTAGTACTTTGAGGTAACGCAGGTCTTGACATCACACCAGAGACGTTCAATCCCAGGAACATGTAAAATAGTTTTAATCAGAATTGAGTCAATGCCGACACATCCGAGGAATTTACAGACAATATGATGAACAAAGAGTATTAGCATGTGGAAAGAAACCGCCCTGGTATCTGGTAGTTCTGAGGGGTAGAGGCCATCTAGGCCCAGTATATAGACACTGTATCTACAGGGCCATGAGAAGAATTTGCCCCTTCAGTTTCTATTTTTCATATTTGTCACACGTCAGTGTTTCAGATCTTCATACTACTTTTGATATTAGACACTGGAAAACTAAGTAAACACAAAATGCTGGTTTTAAATGATTTTATTGAAGGAAGAATGCAGGAGTGGTCGGCCTACCAAAGTTTCTCCAAGAGCACATTGATGACTCCTCCAGAAGGTCACAAAAGAACCCAGCCAAATATCTAAAGAGCTGCAGGCCTCTCTCACCTCAGTTAAGGTCAATGAACATGATTCCACAATAAGAGGGACGGGGTGAAAATGACATTGTTGGGACAGTTGCAAGGCGCAAACCACTGCTGACCAAAAAGAACACAAAGCCTCGTCTGACATTTGACAAAAAACATCTAGGTGACTTTTGGGACAAGATTCTGTGGACTAATGAGTCAAAGGTGGCGCTTTATGTGAGACATGGGTCCCATTACATCTGGCGTAAAGCTAACACTGCATTCCACCACAAGAACTTCATACCAACAGTCAATGTGGTGGTAGTGTGATGGTCTGGAGCTGCTTTGCTTCTGCCAGACCTGGATAGCTTGTCATAACTGATGGAATCATGAATTCTGCTCTCTATCAGAAAATCCTGAAGGAAAATGTCCGTCTGTCAGTTTGTGACTTAAAGCTCAAGCGCATTTGTTATGCAGCAGGACAATGATCTGAAGCACACATGCAAGTCCACCTATGAATGGCTCAAAAAACTAAATAGAGGTTTTGGAGTAGCCCAGGCAAGTCCTGACCTGAATCCCATCTCAAGACCTTAAACGGTCAGTTCATCCTCAAAAGCCCTTCAATGTAGCCAAATTAAAACAAGCATGCAAAGAAGAGTGGGCCGAAATTCCTCCACAATGATGTGAAAGACTCATCGGAAGTTATCGCAAACATTTGATTGCAGCTGTTACTGCCAAGGGCGGCACAACCTGTTATTAGGTTTAGAGGGCAATTACATTTTCACATGATTGATGGTTTTGAATAAATCTTTATCTTCAATAAATGGAACGATCACAAAGCTGCATTCTGTTTACTCACTTTGTCTTTACATTATAGTAAATTAGCTGAATGATCTGAAACATTTAAATGTTACAAATCAGCAAAAACAGAAGAAATCAGGTGAGGGGCAAATACTTTTTCACAGCACTGTATATCTGTTGTATATTCATGGGTGTCAGTGTTTTAAAACAAGACAAAGCAAGAAAAGTATTTATGATTTTACACAAAATAGACCTCAAATGTTTGGTAAAACATGAGAAACCTTTGATTATGAACGCTTTTCCCAGACATGAAGCTTCCCTGTCTGTTCCATGAACACTCAACGTGAATCTGGGAATTTCATCATTTTCCACGCCTTGGTCAGCTCTGACCCTGTAATGCACACACAAGTGACCCAGAGTGTCAGTAACTTTGTACATTTTATTAACACATTAAAATCCAGATCTTAGTACTAATAAGAGCACAAAGCCACACTACAACGCACTGTTGACTAGGAATTACGCTGTTTGTCCTTCAGCCCAGCATGGTATTCCATAACATTCCCAGTTTGAAAAACACAAATTTGAAAGGCGTTATCTGCAGGTTCTCTGTTTGATGTCAAACATACAATTAATATCCTCGTGTGCAGCAAAGCGTCACATCTATTCAAACTGCAAAAAGTGTAAAATTTTGGGAGAATCTGTTCAACATAAATGATGAACTGACCTAATTTTGTGTAAATAGAGCACAATATAGAAATATGTCCATATACGCAGCTTTTATATAAATATATGTCTGAGACTGTATGTTCTAGTGCTGTATCTCTTTCTCCTCACTGTGTTTGTATTCTTCTTGGGTAATAGTTCAATTAATAAAATAGACAATAAATGTAGTGTGTGTGTGTGTGTGTGTGTGTGTGTGTGTGTGTGTGTGTGTGTGTGTACTACATTGATAATTTTGTATAACAAGAGAAAATAGAGATAAAGAAGAAAAGGACTCCACACCCATTTAAAACCATTTTATATACTTATGCTCATTAATCTGTGTTCCTGTCGTTGGGAATCATCATGTCGACATGGATGTGGAACGGACACCGTGTGTCACGCACACCTTACAGCTCGTCATCCACACGATACAGAAGGAATCAAGTGTCAAGAGAGGCCTTGATCAGTGGTCAGTGGTAAAGCTCTATCGCAGGTCTTCCATTGCAGCACAGAGGCTACTGGACGAGTGTGGCCTTATTGTTGTAAATGACTGCCCCACATGCTGGTCAAGCAGGTTCAACCTCATTTCCAGCCTCCTCAAAGTGAAAGACTCAGTCTGCCAAATTGCAAACAACATGGGATGGGACAGGTTGCTCAAAAGCTGAAGTCATTGCATGTGTTGCAGCCTAAAAGAATATCAGGAAGGAGTTCCAGTTCATAAATACAGTACTTGTGTATATTTTTTGTTATTTTATTTACGCAAGGCATATTTAAGTTGTTAGAAGCAAAAGTACAGAATTTTTAGAATATTTAGTTGTTTCATATATTTTTATAGCATTTATATTATTTTGTTAAGTATTGTTTACAAAGGGGTCAGAGGTTGCTGGAGAGTTGATAAGGGGGAGGAGTTAAGAGCGTGAGTCAGTCAGTAGTGATGTTCCATACCAGCGATTTCCTTTCCGATCCGATACTGAGTAAAACTCAGGCTGGTATCGGCGATACCGATCCGATAGCGATACCTTGTGCAACTACACTTAATGTGTCTCGTAAATCTAAAAAAAGTAGTGTATTTCAAGTCATAGCATCATAAAAGAAATAGAAGATATAAGAGTTATTTATTTCTTTTAAATAAAGTATATTGAGGTAGCAGCCTCATTTACAATATAACAGAACTAATTCAACAGAAAAAACAGAAACTCACACAAATTGTTTTCAAACATGCAAAAAAATTTAAATAAGTAAAATAATAAAACAATTAAAATAAATGAGTGTTTAATTATCTAGAACTCCTGAAATATTGCAGTAACATGAACATACTGAATATCTAAATAACACTTAATTTACAGGTTTTTGTTGAGGAACAATATCATATTTACTGTTTTCCCCTTTAGTCTGTTGCGTTTTTTGCTCAGAACCTCTCCTGCCTTTGAAAAGACTCTCTCTGCTGGGACAGAAGTGGCAGTAATTCCCATGTGTCTCACTGCTAGTTTGCTCAAGGCTGGGAAGGTTGGTTCATGTTCTTTCCACCAAACCAGTGCATCACTATCTCGGGGAATCACTTTCTCTTCTGAGTACCGACGTATTTCAATGAGTACATCACTGGCAGCTGACCTGTGATGTTGTCCTGACACAACCTGCATGTCAAAATCAGTCCATATGCCTCCTTTTGATACAGCTGAACCTGAGGGGGCAGGACTCTGGTTTGGCTCTGAAGTAGAAGACCCTGAAGTGGAAGTATATGGGGAAGAGCTAACAGTAGCTGTTGAGCTTGGGGCTAGAGTGGGAGCTGCCTGTCTTGTCTGATACACTTCCTGCATTTCTGAGAGGAGACGTTTTTTCATGACTTCCACATTGTCCTTGTCTCGAAATCCGAGATGTTTAAATCTAACATCCAGAAATGTACTGGCAGCTAGACAGTAAATGCTCTCAATACCCCTGAATCTGCGCTGACATTGCTGTGCCAGTTGTGCAGCAAGTGAGCTACCTTGACACTCACAGGCTGCTACAGCCCTGTGAATGAGTGATACAAGTGGAATAACTTTGGAGACTGAAACATACTTATCAGCCGAAACTTCCCGTGTCACTTCCTCAAATGGTCTTAATGCATCAACTGTTTGCTTGATGAGGGATAGTTCTCCCTGATTTAAGCACCGTGCATTCCTCCCTAAAAGGCAGAGGGCAGTGGTCACAGCTTCATTTTGTTCCCATATCCTCTCCAGCATGTAAGAAGCTGAATTCCAGCGGGAATCTACTGACTGGATTAGCTTGTGCTCTGCCACTTTCAACTGTTGTTGAATACCCCTGAGCTTTTGTGTGGCCTGTGTGCTGTGGTGAAAAAAGGACACGATCGCACTGCATTTCTCCAGCACTTTCACCACTTCTGGGACAGTTTTTATACTGTCCTTTACAACTAAATTTAGTGTATGTGCAAAACATGGATGATGCCTCCATCCAGCCTTGTGCACTGCAGCTACCATATTTGCACCATTGTCTGTCACAACTGCAACAACCTTGTCAGTTATGCCCCATTCATCTGTGATTCGTTTAAGGGTTAAACAGATATTATCTGCTGTATGCTGCCCTTGGAAAGTGTGGGTTTCCAGAACAAATTCCCTCATTTGCCAGTTTTCAATTAGATGACATGTTACAGTTAAATATGCCTCTGTGGAAACTGAAGTCCACATATCAGTGGTAATTACAACACTAGAAGCATTTTGCAAAGACGCCCTTACTTTGCCTTTGCATTCATCGAACATATTAACAAGATGAGTCTGTCAGTTTTTTTCTTCCTGGGAGATTATATTTAGGGTCAAGAGCTCTCACAAATGCTTGGAAACCTTGGTCTTCCACTATGGACAGAGGCTGGAGATCCTTCACAATCATCTGTCCCAGGCATCTTGTGAGTGTTGCTGCTCTTGGGGAATCATCTTCAAACAATATAAAATCACAGGGCAAAACAAATTAAATACTTGCTGTTTTATAATACTGGGTAACTGAAACTGAAATGGGCAGTAAAATATTTAGTTAAATAAATAAATGCCACAATAATTGCAGAAGGTTGACAATACCTACATTTTTATATGTTCATTTAACAGCAAATTAGCCTGACTGTACATAATAATAGATACATTTTATGAAATGTTCACTGAAAGTTCACCATGGCTGTTTTATCACAATTACTATAACTTAGTGACGCCTAGTATATGTAATCTACTTTAAATAATTTATAGTTATCAATTATAAATACTTATCAATTCGTTAGCAAACCTTACCTGAATAAATCGCCCAGTGATGCACATATTTTTTACTCTAAGCTAAACTGATGCAGCTTTTTGTTGAATCATGTATTTATGTCGTTATTTACTTCATAACCATATTTATGGTATTGATTTGAACAGCTCTTAACAGTAACAGCGCTTAGTGCTGCTTAAGGCTTCACATTGTCTCCCTCTGTACCTGGACAGTGTCCGCCTGCGGCACCGCAGCCGAAGGCCTCCGCTAGAGAGGTCTGTCTTGCCCTAGCATTAGCAGCATCTGACACAGTGCTCTCCTCTTCTGGCCGCCTAAGCGTGAAAGCCTCATATTTGGCCGTGTGGTTTACCCTAAGGTGTTTAACAAGGTTTGTTGTGTTGCCACAACTCCTTATAGTTTTTTTACACAAATCACAAACAGCATCTTGGCTGTTTGTGGAGCTGAAATAGCTCCACACATGACTTCTCTCGCGTTCCGCCATAGCGGTACGTACAGCGCCGTAGACTGAGCGAGCGTCTGGGTGAGCGTGCCGCAGTACTTACGCATTATGCACTGACCCAGGCGGAAGAAAAAGTAGTTCCCACCAACCGCATATCATTTAGACAAGATCTCAATATTTTAGTTACTTCCACAGTTTTCCTGTTAGTGCTTTGCATTACCTCAAATGACTGAAGTATCAAAAGTATCGATATTTTGATTTGAAAATCGATTTTAGAACATAAAGACCTGGTATCGATGGAATCGATATTTCAGTATCGATCCGCGCATCACTAGTTTAAACCGAGCGACCGTTACGAGCTGCTCACAGTAACTCGCTCACAGCATCAACAGCAGCGGGTTTATCGGCTTTATTCTCCGGTAAAACCTCCTCCAAACGGCCGCTGCAGGCTTTATGGAGCCGCTCGGGACCCGGAGACCTTTTTCAGCTCCACACACACAAAAACGAGGATTTTTCAGCAGCGCCGGGTCAAGTGGAGCTCCAGCCGGGATTACCGGACTTCAGGGGGCAGAATTCGCTTTAAAAGGTGGGCAGTGATGAAATGAAACCCCCCTGACAGGAATTAGACCCTCTCTCTGCTTCTCTGGGGGTCCTGTCTCTAACGCTCGGGAAGGTTAGCGGAAGGAGCTAATCTAGCTAAGCTCTGTCTGTTGGAGCCTCGTTCCTGCGGCAGATTAGCGCCACTCAGACCCCCGTGAAGCCCCCCCATGTGGTCAGAGACGGAATAAAGCTGCTAATATTCGTTTGTGCTGGTTTAATTATCAACTAATAGGCTAAAAATGTTTTTAATAAGTGACGTCACTCAGCCCCCCATCAGTGTCAACAGATTACATCCACAAACCCCCCAGAGGGGATAATGTGAGCCCACCCTGGTCACTGTTAAAACCCGCTGTGTTCCTGGTGCTTCCAGTAAATTTCCGCTGATATTTGATGAGCGTTTTAACAAGTCACACATTAACATGTGCGCACAAGATACACTGAAAGACCAACATGAATGTTTTTCTTCCTTAAACTAAGCGTGACGTCACAAAACCTCACTAACAGGAATTGGGCCTTTCTCAGGTCTTCACCATCACCCAGTGCTGATCCTGGTGATGATGTCATCACTAGTGACTAAACCTGTTTATCAGCAACTGAAGAATTAAAAGAGCTCAAATGTTTCTTTTAACGGCTCAAACAGCTCAAACCAATATTAGCGTTTTATTCCATGTCTGACCACATGGGGGGGGCTTCACGGAGGGTCCACTCAGAGCAGCGCGCTGTAAACCCTGACTGTTTGTCGTTGCTCAGGTTATTATTGGTGAACGAGTGAGGAGCAGTGGAGGAGAAAGAGCAGGGAAACTGAGGACGGCCTCTGGATCAAAGAGCTGATCTGTCTGAGTTTAGAGGAACATCAGCTCAGAGGGAAAAAGCTCTCCCACCATAAAAGTCCAGACCGAGAGCCGAAGCACCACAGGAGGCTCGGAGCTCTGAAAGGTACAGAGGTTTTATAATCCACTGTGTTTGGAGCTGAAATAGTCCAGAATAAAGAGCAGCTGCAGTGGGTTTGATGATGTCTAGACTAAACAGTTACAGCAGAAAAGTAGAAAGAGCTTCTGAGGCTTTCAGACGTTTATATTCCCAACATGATAAGAGCCAAATGAACTAATAGAAGCTCTAATAACTCCCAGTCTACTGACACTGTGTTCTGGTTTGGGACGCAGCCAAAATATTTGTAACCTTTTATGGTTCTGGGTCTCACTGTAACTCATTAAATAAGACTGAAATATCAACTGATTTTCTCAAGATCTTCACTTAGAAATGATGGTTAATGACTAAACAGGGCTCTAGATAAAAAGTAGCTTACGGAGCCAATTCACAGAAAAAAATCAGACCAGCTCTGTGATTTAAAGGGGAACTCCACCCATTTTTCATAGTTTCTGCATAATTAAATGGTTACCATGCCAACAACATCACAGAGCGGTTTGGTATGAAACGCTTGGTTCTAGAGAGACTTACAGAGTCAGAACTGTTCACAGTGATGATGATAGGAACCAGACGAAAGCCTATCAGTCACACTTTAAGATGAAAATGGATAAAGAAAATGCAGAAAAACAAAAAGTAATAAATACAGAACAATAGAAATAAATAGTTACCCATAAAAATAATAATAATCCATCAGTCGCCGCTGGCCAGTTAATTAATCTAATATAACTTATTTATTGATGAACTTTATTACTCAGATTAATCATTGTGGTCCAGCCTGGAGCCTGAACTAAAGACCCAGTTATTACTGTAATAGTTTAGATTTTCTGCTCTGAAACTCGTTTGTGTTCAGCTGCTGGTTTGAGCTGAACGTCTGTGTGATTCTGTAAAATTCCTCTTTAATTTCAGTGAGAGGTTCCTGTTGGACTGGGAACCGTCAGGTTTGGTCTTGTGGTGAGTTCGTCCTCTTAGCTCTGCACCTCAAACATGACCGTGACGTTCCTGTAACAGAAGCCACGATGTGAGCAGAAGAACGAGGAGCTTCAGGAAATCAGGAGAAGAAAACAGTCAAGTCATCATTTAGACCAAACTGGGACTTTGACCAGAGTAAAATGTACCACAGAACTGGGTTTTAGTCCCAGATTAAAACCCAGTTTTACTAAATCCACTGGTTTCAGTTTTTTTTTTTAATTTATTATTAATTTAAGAACCATACGACGTGGTGGGCGTGTATAAAATGCGTGTTTTTCATTGAAGTTGAAAATAAATAAACGTGTTTTTCACTCTAAGCAACTACAACATCCACCATGTTAGCTCCAAAATAAGAAAAGCTTCTGTCAGGCGTTAAACAGCGTGCGGTCAGTATTTACAGTCAATATAGCGTCTATATATATAATATATATGTAGTGTATTATATACACACAATAATCCACTAATTAATTAATAATCTAATATTTCTCCTAGTGGGAGTGTTGAGTAAAAGTAAAAAGACACTTTTTAACTGGTTTTAAGTGATTTTATTGGATGAAATTCTCACTTTATTGTCAGATTATTTTCCTTGTTGTGAGAAATCTGCTTGAAACCAGCAGAACGATCTGCCGGTACAGTGAGATCATTTTACTTAATTAAATTAGTAGATAATTTCTAGAAATGAGCTAGAATCTTATAATGAGCACCATCTCAAAATGGGAAGTGGTAGATATATTGACTGGATTTAAGATCATTTCACTGAGAGGACCTTCTGTAGCAGTGCTCCTCTACACCACTGATACATCCTGAGTAACACTGAGTTCAATCAGGTTCGTTTAGTTTTACACTGTTTCACATTAGAGCAGCCAAACCTCCTGACCTCCCAGAGTGAAGTCCAGAGAACTGAAATCTGCAGCTTCTCTCCTTCTTTAACCACCACAGCTTCAAGTTACTTTCAGTTTCCTTTCAGTGTTTCTTCAGACACGACCCAGTGTCGCCATCTAGTGGTAACACAATGATAAACATTCACACTTTTGCACCTTTGCATTTTTGCACTTTTGCAGAGCTGCTGTTTTAAGGTTGGTGAATCTTTTAAATGTAACCGCGTGTTGATTGTATTGGTGTTTGAACTGATACAGTTATAATTTATTTTTACTCTGTAAAGTTTAAAATGAAAGTAGTGAAGTAAAAGTATCTCATTAAAAATGAACTCAAGTAACAGTAAAAGTACTGTGATTTAATTCTACTCAGAGAAGTACAGTTACAGGGAAAACTGTACTCAATTACAGCAACAAGAGTAAATGTAATTCATTACTTACACCTCTGGAATTTTCCATCCATACCTAAACAGAAACGTATATAAAGTTTAGTACATGAATAAATCCAGTATCATAGACGCTTGTGTGACAAATGCAGTGTAGCTGATGTTGATCCATGAAAACTCTGCTGGCCCAGTCTTGTTAAGATCTGATATCAGAGACACTCTAATGTGACTGAATGTGCTCCAACTGGTTTTCTCTTTCTGAGGAAAAGGAAGTTCCAGCTAGTTTATGATTCAGTCTGAACTCCAGTAGAGGAGCTGAGTGTGTGATATAATAAGCTGGTGGACTGTGAGAAGCTACAGATGGTATTATCATATATGAGCTGGTGAGTGTCTCTGCTGTAGGACTGGAGATCCTGATAAAGACGGAGCTGAACTTTTCTAACTGAAGACTCTGAAAGACTCTGAACTCTGACCTCAGAAGCAGGTGACTCTGCTCTCGGCTTTAGTGGGTATTTTTACTGATTTACTGCTTGTTTTTGACTTTCGGTGTGAAACAGACTCTCAGACTGAACTGAGGTTAGAGAGATGAAGTTTTCAGTTCAGTGAGTTGTGGTTATTTGCTGAAATGTCTACATAGGAAAATGAACAATTCTGCTGTTTCCAGTTCTGATTATTACTTTCTGTTGGGTTGTTTATGTAATGATTCACGGTGTGTTTCTTTGCACTGTGTATATTTTTCTTTAGCCTCAGATCTGTGTTCTGTATATATTTATCATTTTATGACTGTCTTTGTACAATACAGTTAAAGCCTCGCAGCACTGACTGGTGTTGGAGGCAGCAACAAAATCTTCTTTAAATTCTGATAATCAGTGTTTACTGAAATTGTTTACAGAGGAAGAACAAAATCTACTTAACTCTGAATGGAAGTTAACAGAATAGCATTTCCAAGTAATTCTGTAGCTTTTCTGTTCACCAATTCATTATGAAATGTAACACATTCTGAGGTGCAGCTGGAAATTTCAAATTCTGTAAAAACGTTAAAAAACACCAAAAATGTACAAGAGGTACAAGGTTTTGTTCTGAAAGGGATGATATGCAGGTGCAACTTAAAGCATGGGCTGAAGCCCAGGGCCCTGAGTAATTCAGAGCCTCTAATTTTTCTTTGGTGAGGTCCCTTCCACTACCTGAGCCTGCCCAGACTGATCTTAGTTCTTGGGAAATTTGATTCATTTTCTGTGTGAGCTGTCTGTATTAAGCCCAATCAAATCATACACTCTCTACCAAGCTCCGCCTTCTTTTCTAAGCCCTGCATTCAGTGCACAGCAACTTTTGCTATCCACCATTGTCTCAAACCTTCAGTTTGTTTAGCATGTCAGTGTTTGAATTTGAAGCTCCAGTCTGGTAAACTGGGAATGTTAAACTGGGGATCCTTACGATTTGTTCTTGTCCAAACCTGAAAACCTCGTTTTCTGTGAATTTTGTAATTATAGTGCTATATTACTACAAAGGCTAGCATAGGCTTTGTAAAAATGTGAAAGCAAACATCTGATGTCATGTCAGTGCATTAAGGTAAGACATGAATGGGTCATTAATATTTTTTATTCCTGCTGTGGCAGTACGCTTTAGCCTAAAATGATGAAGTTTAGGTTTTAAAGTTTTTGTTTTATCTGATTTTATCTTTTTAATGTCATCTTCATTGGGCAGACATGGCTGTGGTAAGCGGATACATGCTTTATAGTGAAGTGTGCTGCAGTGCTGGTTGTTTATGTGAATCCTGTATTCCGGTTAATTGCTGTTGTTTTGTATTAACATAGAGCAGAAGTGCTGGATTAGGTAGGGTGACGACTGTATGGCTGGAATAGGCTAGGAATGCGACATAAACAAATTTGGAAACTGCATGTACTAAGTTGGCCTACCCACTTTTTCACAGGCCTACCAATTTATGTCTGCCTAAGGCACTGGATCAAACAATAGGCTACAGCATGTCATAGAACTCAGTTGTTTTGTTCTAAAAGACAGATTTAACGCTTCACATCTTACTGTACGCTCTATGGTTTTAACAACAAAAGTGTTTTAAACATCAATTTAGAATAATTTAGTTAATCATGGTATCAGCTAGCAAACTCTTCTCAAATTAGCTGTTTTTGAGCCAAAAGTGCGTGATGTGGACCTGGCTTCCTGTTTAGTTTCTTATTCACCGTTTTCAGCCCACCTTAAAAATTGTATAGTTTTTTTTATAAATATATGCCTATTTTGAATTTGATGCCAGCAAACACATTCCAAAAAAGTTTGGACAGGGCAACAAAAGGCTGGTAAAGTTGTGTAATGCTTTGATTAATTGACAACTGTGGCACTAGATTAAAAACGGGTATATGATTCTCTGGAAATAACTGCATCGGCTCAGAAACACTTCTGACAACCAATGTTTATGAACACAATTCATTGCTGCATCCATAAATACAGTTTAAAACTCCAAAACACAAGCAAAGAAACCAAATATAAACAGGGTCCAGAAATGCTGCCACCTTCTATGGACCCAAACTCATTTAAAATAAAATGAGGTGAAATGGAAAAGTGTCCTGTGGTCCAACGAATCATTTGAAATTCTTTGGAAATCATGGACACTGTGTCCTCTGGGCTGAAGACCACTCGGCTGAGTATAGTCATCACATTAATCCTGACTGCCTTTTCAAACTACTGACCAGAAAACATTGTTGACCACATTAAAGCCCCACTCTGAGATCAGTGCAGCAGTCAGGCTGGCTTTCAGTAGTGCTACAGCAGATTTTTAGAGCTTTCAGTTAATAATGTAAACAATTTGCACCGTGTGAAACTGAAAATAATGTAGTTACAATAATCACTGCTTTCATAGTTTTTATAAGAAGTTTTAAGTGTGGCTTTTGCAGAATCTCTAGTTGTAACTTACTCTTAATAAGCTGTCTCCCTCTCAGTCTCTCTGTCTCTCTCTCTCTCTCTCTCTCGCTCTCTCTCTCTCTCTGTCTCTCTCTCCCTCTCTGTCTCTCTCTCTCTTTCTCAGTATTCCTGTGTTCAGCCACTCCTGTGTGTGGAATGTGGTTTGGTGTTGTGTGGAACCTGAAAGTGGTTCATGTTTTTCTAATGAAAAACTGATTCAGACACTCATTGAGTTGTGAACCTGAACTGAAACCGTTTCTCTGTAAACAGAAACAGTAACTCCCTGAAGTTCTCCTGCAGTAACTCTGTCTCTGAGCTTCATGCTGTGTTTCTCTTCATGTATGAGTGGAACATTAGAACCTGTTTAATCTGACTGAACATGGATGATGTGGTCACTAAATCAGACCATTAGAACAGCAGCACTGCTGTCTGTCTGGATTTCTGGGTCACATTCAGACCGTCTGTTCAGTGTTTACTGACTTCACACACATAAAGCCAAAGCACTGAGTGTTTCTACATCAGAATAAAGTTCTGTGTTCAAGTTGATTTGATTTGACCTCAGATACACTTTTAATATAGTGAGAGTGAAATGTGCTCCAACTGGTTTTCTCTCTCTAAAGAAAAGGGAGGTGTCAGATTATCATTCAGTCTGGACTGGGATTGAGTGTGTGCGCAGGAGTGTGTTCAGGTGTGTGTACAGGAGTGTGTTTAGGTGTGTGTACAGGAGTGTGTGTGCAGGAATATGTACAGGTGTGTGTTCAGGAGTGTGTTATAATAAGCTGGTGGACTGTGAGAAACTACAGATGGTATTATCATATATGAGCTGGTGAGTGTCTCTGCTGTAGGACTGGAGATCCTGATAAAGACGGAGCTGAACTTTTCTAACTGAAGACTCTGAAAGACTCTGAACTCTGACCTCAGAAGCAGGTCACTCTGTTCTCAGCTTTAGTTCTGCTTGTGAATATGGTTTCAGTGTGGAGTACTGAAGGTAAAGTGGAGACACGTGGTCCTCACACCTGGTTTATTTAAGTCCTCGTCAGAGTTTGAGTTTCTGTGATATTGTTCTGTTTTCATTTGGTTAGTTTCACTTTACAAAAGATAAAGTCCACCAGTTTATACACAGGCAGTGTTTCCCCGAGATTATTTCAGGCTGGGTGGTTGACCCTTCACTGCTCCCACTGTAGTCGTGTGTATGTGGGGTCAGCAAACATGTGGAGGCCAGTGTAGCATCATCATGA
The DNA here is from genome assembly GCF_015220715.1 of Pygocentrus nattereri. Classification (NCBI taxonomy): domain Eukaryota; kingdom Metazoa; phylum Chordata; class Actinopteri; order Characiformes; family Serrasalmidae; genus Pygocentrus; species Pygocentrus nattereri. Next base: position 3,629,412 of record NC_051222.1, on the reverse strand, counting down.
GGAGTTATACTTTAATAATGCTCTTTATACGTTTCTACATTTATTACACAAGAACTGTGATTGTAGGAGTTTATTTATATTCAGTTTATTCATATATGAAGAGTTCATGTATGATTGCTGAATGCTTTAGAGTTCATAATGAGTTAAATAGTAATGTCCATACTTTTTTCTGTAGAAATGTGTAAGTCTAGTGTTAATAGTTGCTGAGAGACTAAATACTTTTAACGTTGTTCAGCCTTTTTTGTAACACT